>NW_026881507.1:0-35658 GCF_032173495.1 Musca vetustissima | reverse complement strand
CAAAATATGTTCTAACATAAAAAATATGTTGGTACCCAAACATATTAAATAAAGATATGTTACAAAATGTTGCAAACAAATATATGTTTGGATCCAAACATAATATGTTTGCATGTAATGCGGGTTATAGTTCATATATAGTTCATTATCGAACCTTACGTTCTAACTTTATCTCGATATCCTCCTCAGGTTAAATACTTACGACAGACTTTTAGAACCAAACCCGAAAAGCGTAACAAATTAGATAACTATTTTAATATAAACAAGTGAAAAAGCGCTAAGTTCGGCCGGGCCGAACTTTGGATACCCTCCACCATAGTTATACTGAGTGATACATACAATGGAAATATAGGGAACATACCAAAAAGTGGGCATATACCGATAATTCTACAAACCGATTTATGTAAACCATTATGTACACCAAATACAAACTTCAGCAATTTTTAATGGGGATTTTTCCTAAAATCTGCAAGATCCAAAAAGTGGACAGATAACGCATGATAGAGTATAAAATCCTCAAACTACTGTAATTTAGATTACAAATTTATATGAGGGTATGCTTTAAGGGGAACCAATATTGATTACATAGTGTAGGACACAGTGAATATTTGGGGATATCATTATATGAGGGCTACCCCTAATTCATGACCGGTATATGCAAATTTTGAACCCAATATTTTAATTGTTTATCTCAACAGATGGCTAAATAGTGTTTGTAGGGTAAACATTGACTATTCCCCGTAACGACTACCCAACCGCAATACACTGAACAAATCAGATAACCATTTTAATATAAACAAGTGAAAAAGCGGTAAGTTCGGCCGGGCCGAACTTTGGATACCCTCCACCATAGATATATTGACAGGTACTATAAATGAAAATATAGGGAACATACCAAAAAGTGCACCTATACCGACATTTCTAAAAACGGATTATGTAAACCATAATACAAATTTTAGAAAATTTTAAAGGATAATTATACCCTCAGCCTTATGGCTAATTAGTGTGTATACACTTTCACACGGTGAAAATGTGCCTCATCGAAATATTGGTTCTAGACCCCATGTTTCTTTGGACCAAATCCGTTTCAGAAAATTTAGATTTCATCCGAACTTTGCCCATCTTATTATTTCTTCCAAACTTAGTTCAAATTCGAAGATGGGGAATATCGGTCCACTCCTTCTGGAACCTCCAATCAGGGGCTAGGTCTAAATGCGGCTATAGTTCACTACCGAACCTAACGTTCTAATTTTTTATCTCTCTATCCTTCGCAGTTGAAATGATTACAAAAGGGTCTTAGAACCAAACCCAAAACGCGCAACAAATCAGATAAATATTTTAATATAAAAAAGGGGGTATATGGGGACTACCCCAAAAGGGGGCGAATATTAATAATTTTTGGTAGGGAGATTTGTTACCATATACCACTACAAAATACCAAATTGCAGCAAATTCGGTTGAAAACGGCGCTCAAGAACCCCAAAATACCGAAAATTGGGGGTACCCTTATATGGGGGCTATCCGAAAAAATGGACCTATATTCATAATATTTTGTGGAGAGATTTGGAAACTATTAAGAACTCAATGTACCAAATTTCAGCGTATTCGGTAGAAAAACGCGCTCAAGAACCCCAAAATACCAAAAATTGGGGGGTATCCGTATATGGGGGATATCCGAAAAAATTGACCTATATTTATAATTTTTTGTGGAGAGATTTTGTACCTATTAAGAACCCAATGTATTAAATTTCAGCGTATTCGGTTGAAAAACGCGCTCAAGAACCCCAAAATACCGAAAATTGGGGGTACCCTTATATGGGGGCTATCCGAAAAAATAGACCTATATTCATAATATTTTGTGGAGAGATTTGGAAACTATTAAGAACTCAATGTACCAAATTTCAGCGTATTCGGTAGAAAAACGCGCTCAAGAACCCCAAAATACCAAAAATTGGGGGGTATCCGTATATGGGGGATATCCGAAAAAATTGACCTATATTTATAATTTTTTGTGGAGAGATTTTGTACCTATTAAGAACCCAATGTATTAAATTTCAGCGTATTCGGTTGAAAAACGCGCTCAAGAACCCCAAAATACCGAAAATTGGGGGTACCCTTATATGGGGGCTATCCGAAAAAATGTACCTATATACATAATTTTTTGTAGAGAGATTTGGTACCTATTAAGAACTCAAAATACTAAATTACAGCCAATTCGGTGGAAAAATACGATCAAAACCCCCAAAATACTGAAAATTAGGAGGTACCGTTATATGGGGGCTACCAGAAAAAGTGGACCTATATTTATAATTTTTTGTAGAGACATTCAGTACCCAATAAGAACTCAATGTACCAATTTTCAGCGTATTCGGTTGAAAAACGAGCTCAAGAACCCCAAAATACCGAAATTTGGGAGGTACTGTTATATGGGAGCTATGCCTACACGTGGACCGATATATCCCATCTTCGAACTTGACCTGCCTGCAGACAAAAGACAACCCTATGCAAAATTTCAGCACCCTATCTCAATTCCTTCAGAAGATAGCGTGATTACAACAGACGGACGGACGGACGGACAGACGGACGGACGGACATGGCTAGATCGTCTTAGAATTTTACCCTGATCAAGAATATATATACTTTATAGGGTCGGAAATGAGTATTTCGATGTGTTACAAACGGAATGACAAAATTAATATACCCTCCATACTATGGTGGAGGGTATAATAAAAAGGGGGTTATATGGGGACAACCCCTAAAAAGGGGTGAATATTACGGACGGACGGACGGACGGACATGGCTAGATCGTCTTAGAATTTAACCCTGATCAAGAATATATATACTTTATAGGGTCGGAAATGAGTATTTCGATGTGTTACAAACGGAATGACAAAATTAATATACCCTCCATACTATGGTGGAGGGTATAATAAAAAGGGGGTTATATGGGGACAACCCCTAAAAAGGGGTGAATATTAATAATTTTTGGCGGGGAGATTTGTTACCATATACGACTACAAAATACCAATTTTCAGCGAATTCGGTTGAAAAATGCGCTCAAGAACCTCAAAATATCGAAAATTGGGGGTACCCTTATATGGGGGCTACCCGAAAAAATTGACCTATATTTATAATTTTTTGTGGAGAGATTTGCTACCCAATAAGAACCCACATTACTAAAGTACACCCAATTCGGTGAAAAAATCCGGCCAAAACCCCCCAAAAACTGAAAATTGGGAGGTACCTTTATATGGGGGCTACCAGAAAAAGTGGAACTATATTTATAATTTTTAGTGGGGAAATAAGAACCCGATGTACCAAATTTCAGCGAATTCAGTTGAAAACCGCGCCCAAGAAACCTAAATTACCGAAAATTTACCTATATTTATAATTTTTAGTATAGAGATTTGCTACCTTATAAGAACTCAAAGTACCGAATTTCAGCGAATTCGGTCGAAAAATGCGATAAACACCCCAAAATACCGCCAAATTAGGGGTGCCCTTATATGGGGACTATCCGAAAATATGGACCTATATTTATAATTTTTAGTGGAGAGATTTGCTACCAAATTTCAGCGAATTCGGTTGAAAAATGGGCTCACGAACCGGAAAATACTGAAAATTTGGGGGTATCCTTATATGGGAGCTATACCTAAACGTGGACCGATATAGCCCATTTTCGAACTTGACCTGCCTGCAGACAAAAGGCGACTCTATGCAAAATGTTGGCGTTCTATCTCAATTCGTTTAGACGCTAGAGTGATTACAACAGACGGACAGACGGACGTGCTTAGATCGTCATAGAATTTTACGCTATAGGGTCGGAAATGATTATTTCGATGCGTTACAAACGGAAAAACAAAACTAATATACCCTCCATACTATGGTGGAGGGTATAAAAAGGAGGTTATATATAATAATTGTTGGTATAGAGATTTGTTACCATATACGACTACAAAATATCAAATTGCAGCGAATTCGGTTGAAAAACGCGCTCAAGAACCCCAAAATACCAAATATTGGGGGAACCCTTATATGGTGGCTACCCGAAAAAATTGACGTATATTTATAATTTTTTGTGGAGAAATTTGGTACCTATTAAGAACTCAAAATACTAAATTACAGCCAATTCGATGTAAAAATACGATCAAAACCCCCAAAATATTGAAAGATAGAAGGTGCCGTTATATGGGGGCTACCAGAAAAAGTGGACCTATACTCATAATGTTTTTGTGGGGACATTAAGTACCCAATAAGAACCCAACGTACCAAATTTCAGAAAATTCGGTTGAAAACACTGTCAAGATCCCCAAAATAGCGAAAATTTGGGGGGTACCCTTATATGGGAGCTATGCCTAAACGTGGACCGATATATCCCATCTTCGAACTTGACCTGCCTGCAGACAAAAGACAACCCTATGCCAAATTTCAGCACCCTATAACAATTCCTTCAGAAGATAACGTTATTACAACAGACGAACGGACATGGCTAGATCGTCTTAGAATTTTACCCTGATCAAGAATATATACTTTATATGGTCGGAAATAAATATTGCGATGAGTTACAAACGGAATGACAAAATTAATATACCCTCCATACTATGGTGGAGGGTATAAAAAAATTTTGAAGTTTTGTTGCGTGTCAATGAACTCGGAGAAGAACTAGATATCACTAAGCAAAACGACAAACAAAAAGAAAATACAGAAAAACCAGCGTCATCTTTCCGAGTATAAAAGGGAAAATTCCTTCTAACTAAAGTACAAAATTTAATTTACAGTAACAGGGTGCGCAATACGCCTACGAAAAAAAAAAACAATAAAAATAAGATAAATAAAACAGCTTGTTTGGTTTATTTATTTTTATTTTTTGGTGTTCGTAAAAATTTTAAGTGAAAGTATTCTGTTGCGTGTATATGTAATTTAGTAACAATTTTGTTTTGAAGAGTACATCAAATACAACATCGCTGGCCTCCTAAGCAGCAAGCATTGGAGGAGGTCAGCCTGTGAAATTAAATTCCAATTGAAAAAAAAAACTTCGCCACCAAACCGGAAAATACGTTCCACGAAAGCTGCAAATTCCCCAGCAAACATTAAGCCTTGTCTGTAAAGAAAAAGAAGAAGAAAATATATAAGAGTTAAAAAAAGGAATTAACAAGGAAAAATTCGACATTTTATTACCTGTGTGTCTGTTGGTGTGCACCTTACCTGCACCTGAAACCAACAGAAAAAATACAAACCAATGAATTAATATTTGAAAATTAAATTAAAAAATAAGAGAAAAAAATTAAAGAAAAGATACAACGAATAAATATAGGTCAATTTAGGTTAAGTGTGTTGTCGTTAGTGTTAAATTAAGAAATGTGTAAGGAAAATTAACACCAAGCTCTTTCTATAATATTGTAGGGTTACCTTTATATAATTGGTTGGAACCTTTTAATATTGAAAGTCTTCTAATTGAAGCAAACAATGGCCATATAAAAGAGCTCTCTTAGGAAGGTATTGTATAGATAGATAGTTTGCCCATCAACTGCTCGAGCTCAGTCAATCACGAATGCTGATGGACATTACTGTTGCGATAAAAATACAACACTGCAACTCAAATGTACTAAAAACCAGTATTATTTTATAAACATGAAAATAGACATATGATTGATTGTAAGTCATAATTATTCTTTCCGGTTTAAAGATCTTTTTTCTCTTGTCACAAGTCGTAAGATATAGACCTATACTTAAATAAACTCTTGAATTCAAGCAACTTGTCTTTTACTTTGTTTCACGCATATTCCATAAAGGAAATTTATCAAATATCCCCAACAAAGGTTATGGCCTCAGTGATACAAAATTAAAGAAGTTGTTTAGGTTGAATTCATTTGGAATTTGTTCGGTTTTTTATTGTTTTAACCGGTGTTAAAAAACTTAAGGAAAATGTCAAGTTCAATTGCAAGTATTGAGAAGTTAAACGGAGACAATTACGGATCATGGTGTATCCAGGTAAAAAGTTTGCTGATCACGTTGGATCTATGGAATACTGTGATGGAAGAGTGTCCTGGGCATGATCCGCAAAAAACTGTTTGGATGAATAACTACAGGAAGGCCCTTGCTACAATCACCTTGTGTGTTAAGCCCAGCGAGTTGATTGACATAAAAAAAAACACTTACCGCCCAGAGTGCATGGAATACCTTAAGTTCAATATACAATGCATGTACAGCATCCAGGAAAGTACAATTGTTTAAGAAGCTGGTTCGTTTCAAGGTAAAGTTCAGTGAGAAGTTTGGTCCACAAATTAAAGATTTTTGTTCCACCGTTGATGAGTTGAAGGAAATTGGAGTAATTTTGAATAAAGAACTTCTAAGGGTTTTGCTCCCATGTTGTTTGCCAGACGAAATGGAAAATTTTGTCGTTGCGATTGAATGTCGTGATACATTGCCAACGTACGACAACTTAGTTTCAAAAATATTAGAAGAAGAGATGAGGCAAAGAGACAAAAATAAATCACGTGGTTCTGAGACTGCGGCGAATTCAAAACACGAGCATAAAGCAAACAAAATAAATCGCAATAACTATAATGGATTTAAAGGTGGAGGGAGTAATGTGGATGGAAACAACAAAGGTAAAATGTATACCAACAACAACATAAAATGTTTTCGTTGTGGGAGAAGAGGTCACATACGATCTCAGTGTATGAGAAATAACAAAAGAGACGAAGATTAAGCTTGTTCTTTATATGAAGGCGAGACAAACATAAGAGAGCTGTCGGTTTTGGACAGCGGCGCGACTTCACATATGTGTAGGAGAAAAGAGCTGTTCGGTACCTTAAGAAAAACAAAACAGAGTATAATATTGGCATCGGGAGAGACAATTTACGCTGAAGGTGTTGGTGATATCACACTCAAAACTCAGTCGTCAACTCTCACTCTATACAATGATTGGTATGTTCCTCATTTACACTCAAATTTTATTTCAATAACCAAAGTTATCAAAGCTGGTCACTCAGTTGTGTTTGCAGGCAGTACGGCGAAAATGATGAGTAAAGACAACAAAATTATTTTAACAGCTAATTTAAATAGTGGAATATTTGTTGTGAAGCTGAAAGTTATAAAGAAAATGGAAGGAATTAATTCATTGAAGGATGATATCGGCGGATGGGAACAAGATCGTTAGGTGGTTCATCATACTTTATTACGTTTATTGATGATTATTAACGATACATCTCTACGTATTTTCTCAAACATAAATCAGATGCATTCTGTAATTTTGCTGCGATTGCGGAAAAGCAGACAGGCCGCAGAATAAAAATTGTCAGGAGTGGTAATGGATCGGAATATGTAAATTCCGAATTTAAGCAAAGGAATTATACATCAAACAACGGTTTGCTATTCACCCCAGCAAAATGGTGTATCCGAGAGGGCAAATAGGACCCTGTGCGAGATGGCAAGATGTTTATTAGAGGTTTCAGGTTTGCCAGAGAGTTTATGGGGCGAGGCCATAAACACAGCAACGTACATATGAAATAGGACTCCAACAAAAGTGATTGAAGACGTAACTCCTTTTGAAAATGTCATGGAAGGAAACCATCGGTACATTATTTTAAGGCGTTTGGCTGTGATGCAGTAGTTCTAAATAAGGAATCTAAGCCAAGAGGTGGAAAATTTTTGCCCAAAGGTATTAAACTAAAATTTGTTGGCTACCAGAATCATACAAAAGGCTATAGATTGTATAATCAAAATACCAGAAAGATAGTTACGGCTCGGGATGTAATAGTTTTTGAAGATTCATTTGAAAAGATGGTTGATGCTGATGATGAAGAAACTGGTTCATTTTGTGCTGAAGTTTTAAAACCAATATCTGAGAAAAGCAATGAAGAAAATGAAGTATTGGAAATGTCATGTGAGGAAAATCCGGAAACATTTTCAGATGAAAATGGAATTGCTGAAGTGAATAGAACAGGTAATGATACCGAGAGAGAAGAAACAATAATGGTGGGAAATAAAAGAAAGCGTGGACGGCCAAAGTTAGCTAGAACTGGTTATATAGGCAGACCTCGGAAAGTGTATTGCACGGAAAACGGACTAGAAATGATCAATTCGATTATAGAAAATCCAGAAACAGTTAACGAAGCATTAAGTTCGGACAATGCAGAAATGTGAAAGGAAGCAATGTCAGTGGAATACGACAATTTAATAAGGAATGAAACGTGGGATCTAGTGGAAAGACCTGTGGACAAAAACGTAATTGGATGCAAATGGGTTTTTGTGGTAAAACGAAGGTCAGATGGATCCATTGAAAAATACAAGGCGCGGTTAGTAGCCCAAGGCTGTTCTCATAAGTATGCAGTTGATTACGTGGAAACATTTGCACCCGTTGTAAGGCACTCGGTAATAAGGTTATTGCTGGCGTTAGCTGCCCGGTATAATTTATTCGTAAATCATATTGATATAACATCTGCTTATTTGAATGGTAATATCGAAGAAGAAGTCTATATGAAGCAACCATTAATGTTTGAAGACAAACATAATCCGAATGCTGTTTGCAAACTAAGAAAAGCTCTATATGGTTTGAAGCAAGCTGGACATGAATGGAATAAACGGATAAATGATATTTTGATCAATATGGGATTTATGAGGTGTAAATCCGACACATGTGTATATGTACACAGAAAGGATAATTGCCTATGTTTTATAGCAAGTTATGTAGACGATATGCTCCTAGCATCTTCTAATAGAAAAGCAATTAATAATATCGTTAGTCATCTTAACAAATATGTGGAAGCAGTTGACCGTGGCCCTATAACATTTTACTTAGGAATGGAAGTAATAAGGGACGGATTAACGGGTGATATTACTATTCATCAAAAGAAATATGCTGAATAAATTTTAGAGCGATGGGGTATGGCTGAATGTAAAGCAGAGGCAACTCCATGGAATAACGGCAATGTCTTATTAAAATGCGAAAAGCAATGTGTTAATGTGAACACTAAGGCATATCAAAGTTGGATTGGTGCATTAATGTACTTGGCTGTCATAACGAGACCAGATCTTATCCATATTGTTGCAAAACTTTCAAAATATAATTCTCACCCGCATGAAGAGCATATGCAAGCTGCGAAACATATCCTAGATATATTAAGGGAAATATGAAGAGTAAGATAACATACTCAAATACATTTAGCAATATTGAATGCTGTACAGATGCAGACTGGGGGACTGAGGTAAACGATCGGAAATCGTTTTCAGGCCACATAATATATTTCTCGGGTAGTCCCATTGCTTGGGAATCTCGAAAGCAGTCTGTGGTGGCGTTGAGTACAATGGAAGCAGAGTACATTGCTCTTTGCCAAGGAACTAAAGATGTCGTGTTTCATCGTGAATTATTACGTGAAATTGGTTTTGAAGACTATGTTATACATCCAACTCAAATTTACTGCGATAACCAAGGAGCACTGTTCATGGTCAAAAACCCAACAGTGCAGAAGAAATCCAAACATATTGATATACGTTTCCACTACATACGGGAAAAGTATGAAGCGAAGGATATCGATGTTAAATATGTTGCTACTGATGAGAATGCGGCAGATATTTTAACAAAAGCTTTAAATAAGCAAGAACACTTGAATGGTTTTAAATTATTGAAAATTCAGATGTAGAACCAATTTGTATGCAAAGAAAAACATGTATTTAGTGCATTTGATTTGAGAGGGCGATTGTTGCGATAAAAATACAACACTGCAACTCAAATGTACTAAAAACCAGTATTATTTTGCAAACATGAAATTAGACATATGATTGATTGTAAGTCATAATTATTCTTTCCGGTTTAAAGATCTTTCTTCTCTTGTCACAAATGGTATGATATAGACCTATACTTAAATAAATTCTTGAATTCAAGCAACTTGTCTTTTACTTTGTTTCACGCATATTCCATAAATATCCCCAACAATTACTGGCATCTCCTCTATAACTCCCTCTGCGGAGAAAACAGAGTGCGGATTGCCTATGTTTTGCTCACTTTGTGACCCATCTCCACTCTCCTATAGGAAAATTAGTTTAACTGTAGTTGTAGTTGACAAGAAGATCCACTGCGATCAAAAAGAGCTTCTCTGTTCACTTGTCGTTTACTCTCCACCGCATAAGCACAAAGGCCTCTGTCGCCATCACCAATTACCAAGGTAATTTATTGCTTTGTAGAAAAAATAATAATCACCCAATGAACCAGCAAACTACTTATTATTTAAAACTAATGCAATTGTGTTTTATCTAATTTTCTCCCCCTCCATTGCATCACATAAACATTTTGGTCTTTTTTCTTTCTTCAAGGAAATTACCCAACACCAACTCACACACCAAATAGCATCAACTCATCATCATCCCCATATATTTTCATATATTTTTTATCAACATTAAAGGTATGTAAGTTCAATGCTTTTATTTGCTTTATATTATTGTTAATGCAATTACTACGCATATTAACCCTACATTCTGGAACCAAGGTAATAAAAACTTTTTTCTATTTATTTGCATAATTCTTGTCGGTTGTTTTTCAAAACACCAAAGGTAAAAATTGATTTTTTTTCTAATTTTTCGATTTTTTTTAATATCTTTTACATTTATCTTTTGTTTTCATACATTTTATTTTTTGATAAATAAATTCTCGTTGAATTTAATTTGAAATTTAATAGAATTTAAATTTTTTCTCCCAGATATTGTTTTTGGATTTAATAATCCGTGTGGTTTATTTAAATTTTGATGTTGGGTTTCAGAATTAAATTTTTTTGTCATTTAATTCCGGATAATTTCTCAGAACCTTCATAATGTTTTTATTGGGTTTGTCTTCTTCGATAATATAATTTACAAAATGTCGGTCACTCCATTAACCAAATTTATCCGTGCTACTGACAATGTTGGTAAATTTATCGCTGCCTTCTATTTGATTAATCCGGAAAGTCATAATGTTTTCAATTTGGAAATACGAGCTTCTGAACTTCAATAACTATGGGTAAAAGTCAAAGACACTTATGACCAGTGTATTGACTACATATTGACTTTGGGAGGTACTACTACAGATAATATCCGTTCTGTCGATGAAAAATATCAGTCGAGTAGTCAAGTGTATATTGAGTGTTTATCTGAGATTAAGGAGAAATTACAGCAACTGCAAGCTGCAAAATCTCCTAATACTACTTCTGTTGCTCAGCCTGTTAGCACCCCCAATAATCCTTTACCTCAAAACATTCAAAATTTGGACACCTTTGATAACGCACCTAATCCTCCGATAGAAACTGCTAACCCCGGTAATCTATCTAGTCGTGGCATAAATCTGCCGCCTTTATCTAATGTTGTACCAAATGGTAATCAAAACCCTGTAGACGTTTCAATTTCGAATTGGAGTCCGCCGTTCGCTAACAATTCTATGCACAACCTTAATCTTCTACCATGTGACATTGAGGAGTTCCATGGAGTTCCATGGTTGTCGTGGCCTACTTTTCGTGACCTTTTTTCGGCTATGTACATTAACAACTCTAGGCTAAGTGACATTGAAATATTATGCCACTTGGTTCAAAAAACTAAAGGTGAAGCTAGGGAAATAGTATCAATTTTTCCGCCCACACACAAAAGTTTTTTGATAGCATGGAAAGCCCTAGTAGATGCTTATGATAACACCAAGATAACTTGTAAATAGTCACCATAAACTTCTATTTGATCTTCCATCCCTACTAAATGAAACGAGTTCTGGTCTTAAAACTTTGCAGAGAGATATAAACGGTTGTTTGTCTGCTATGTCCATCTATGACATTATTACGGATCATTGGGATCCTATATTGGTTTTTATTTGCATACAGCGCTTGCCAAAACTTACAGTGATCATGGTCCGAGCTCGACTCTGTCCTTTCTGAGAGAATTCAGACGCTTGCCTGTTTGCTTGATATTAAGGGTATAGATTCTTCGAATTCACGCAACGTTAAGACACATTTGGCGAAAACTTCTGCACAGTAAAATCAAACCTCAAACAACATTGTACATTATGCAACAATGAAAATCATTCCCCCGTTTTAAGAAGTTAACTTTTGATCAAAGTTTGGTTGCTTTTAAGAAGCAAACTTTGTGTTTCAATTGTTTATCGAAAAGTCATTCAATTAATAATTGTACAAGTAAACACAATTGTAGTTTATGTCGTGGAAGGCACCACACTCTCCTGCATAAGCCCACTAGAACGGTCCCTACCAGTAGTTCTTTGCCAATTTCTAGGTCCCCAGCCCCTCAAAGTCAGCTTATCCCAAATACGGACAATATTGCCTCTACGTCCACAGGCGCAAATCCCACCATTGGCAATCGGCAGGTCTATCACACGACGCACAATTCTAAATTCCTTCTTGGAACCGCCATTGTAAATTTAGTTCACCAAGGTAATTTTTACCCTTATATTTCCGGCGTAAATGGGTCATCATCGGTTACTTCTGGGAAAAACTGTATTATCAGCATCAGCTCTCGCTTAGATTCCTCCGTAACATTGAATACATCCCCAACATTTCTGAAAAACTCCCCTCTTTTTCTATCGATCCTGCTGTGTCTAGAGCTTTACCCAATATTTACTTAGCTGACCCCCACCTCTTTGATTGTCGTCCTGTAGATATGATTTTGGCTGCGGACATATATCCTCGTATTTTGTTACCTGGGGTACAACAAAATATTTTAGATTCATTGTTGGCGCTTTCTTTCCGGTCCAATCCCCCTTTCTCCAGTGCAAGTCTTCACGACCACTTTAGAATTCTGTGAAGAAGACAGTATCAATGAAAATCTTCTGCGGTTTTGGGAATTTGAGGAGGTCACCAAAGGCAAATTTCTCTCCCCCTCAGACTAGTTTTGCGAGGAGAACTTTCGGTCCACCACAACGAGGAATTCGGAAGGTAGGTTTGTTGTAACACTTCCCATCCGTTCTGAATTTCCTCAATCTTTGCAACTAGGCGTTTCTCGTACAAACGTTTTGCGTCAGTTTATTCGCGGTGAATGTTCGCTTCTACGTAAAGCTCCCATAAAAGAGGATTATGATTCTGTTGTTCGCGTATATTTGGACTTAGGTCACATGCGGTCTGTTTCCCCCTCACACGCGCCATTTGTATGCTACTTACCCCATAACCCCGTAATAAATTTTGAAAAAAAAGACATCTAAATTGCGCGTCGTATTTAATGCTTCCAATAAAAAATCAAACGGTAAAAATCTAAACGACGTTCTTCATGCGGGACCCACTCTCCAAGCAGACTTAGTCTTATTGATTTTACGATGGCGTCTATACCGGTTTGTCTTCAATTGTGATATTACTCAAATGTATCGTCAAATACGCGTTCACCCAAAGCATACACCCTTCCAAAGAATTTTATTTAGAGAATCCCCTAATGACCCAATTCAAGATTATGAATTGCAGACAGTTACTTTTGGTGTAAATTGTGCACCGTATCTTACGATTAGAACTTTGTTCCAACTTCCTGATGATTGCCAATCCAAGTTTCCTTTAGCATCGCATATTTTACGTAAAAGTATGTATGTGGATGATGTTCTTGCTGGATCCCATGATATAGACACCATGTTGCTTGTTCGTGATAAGTTTATATCTGCTCTTTGAACTGAGGAAATGGACATCCAATGAAAAATCGATGCTTGATAGTTTACCCCCCAGTCATTTATTTCATGCTCAAGTCATGTCATTTGTAGATGCAAGGTGTTCAAAACCCCTAGTTATTAGATGGAATGATAGTTTGGATTCGTTTTATTTTGATGTAAATCCAATCCCAATCAAATCCACTTATTCTAAAGGGGAAGTTGCATGTTGCTAAATTATTTGATCCCGTAGGCTGGTTAGCCCCTGTCATAGTCGTAGCTAAAATTGTAATGCAAAAGGTCTGGTTAGACAACATTGCTTGGAATGAATATCCTACAACTCAGAATTCGTGGCAAACATTTGTAGAAAATTATCCACACGTGAATTCTATTAGCCTTCCACGATGGGTTTATTATGAACCAAATAGTCTGACAAAATGCATATATTTTCTGATGCCTCAGAGAAGGCAAATACAGGGGTAATATACATTTGGACAAAAAATTCACAAGGTAACATACAAGTCCATCTTCTAGCATCAAAAACAATTGGTCATTGGTTTCACGTTCGGTCTGAGGATAACCCGGCTGATTTGGGAAGTCGTGGGGTTTCACCGGCAGAGCTTGCTAGTTGTTCACTCTGGTGGAAGGGTCCCAAATGGTTAAGGCAAGATAGTTCAGTTTGGAACACTACGTATCTCACTCTGCAAGAAACTAATTTGGAAGCTCGAAGAGTTAAAACACACTTTTCATTTTTCTCGAAATATGAAGATATTTTAACCAAATTTTCCTCCCTGGATAGAGGGTTGCGAGTGTTGTCGTATATATTCCGTAAAACTCGATCTTGTTATCGGTCTCAATATTCGTACGCTTTTAAGGTTGTAACATCGGCAGAAATTTTAAAAGTTAGAACTCGTTTAGCAATCTTAGCGCAAAAAGTTTACTTCCCGGAAGAATATAAATGTCTTTGCGATAAACGTCCCTTGTCTTCTACTAGTTCTCTCCTATCGTTGAATTCAATATTAGACGATGTTGGTGTAATGCGTTTAAACGGACGTTTGGTTAAATCTAATACGTTGTCCTATGCAGAAAAATTTCCCATTCTTTTGCCATAGTCGTGTCGTTTTACCCGACTTCTTGTTGTTTTCATAAATTTAAAATCTGTTCACGGTGGAAATCAAATAATGCTTCGTATCATACGTATGGAATATTGGATTCCTCGTGTACAAATTCTGATCCGCACAGCCATTACTCGTTGTAAAGTATTAAAGTTGTAAAGTAAAAATCGACCAAATCCTCAAACTTCCATCTGAAAGAAGTACGGTTACTAGAGCCTTTACTATCACTGGGGTTCCTTTGATATGAAATCGTTTACTGGACGTGCATGTCGTATCACCAAGGGGTACGTCTGTGTTTTTGTTTGTTTTGCAACAAAAGCTATTCATTTAGAAGCAGCTTCTGATCTATCGTCGGCCAAATTTCTTGCTACATTTCATCGATATATCGGTCGCCGTGGCTGTCCCAAATTCATATTTTTCGGTAACGGGACCAATTTTGACGGCGCTTCACGCGAAATGATTCAGTCTGCTCTTTTTTAGGATATCAACAATTCTCTTAGCAATTCATACCACCCGGTGCTCCCCACATGGGTGGTAAAAAATTTTAAATTACATTTTTTTCCGACATGCTAAGAATTTTTCGTATACTTTTGAGGAGCTTTCAACAGTTTGGACGAGCATTGAAGCATGTTTGAACTCGCGTCTATTGTGTCCTATTTCCGAAAACCCTGAGAAATTAGTTGTTTGTACTCCTGGTCTCTTTCTCATGGGTGCACCGCTTTTTTCCCCACCAGAACCTCTCATAGAGGAATCCCCCTCAGTTTAGTCAATCGGTTTTGTAAATTGAAGGCTTTAACTCACCAATTTTGTATTAGGTGGAAATATGAGTATTTATTAAGCTTGCATAAACGTTATAAATGAAAATTTTCTCCAAAGAAATATTGAGGTCGACGACTTAGTTGTAATACGTCATGAGAAACTGCCACCTACTTCTTGGAAATTAGAGCGTGTAATTAAAACCTACCCTGGCGGGATGGTAATGTTCGCGTTGTAGACATTCGAACAGAATTGGGTGTTATTAGGCGACCAGTTGTTAAACTTGTCGTATTGCCCAATTGAGTTGTTACTAATTGACTTATTTCTATTTTGTGTTGTCGTTTGTGTTTTGTGTGCATCCAATCATGATCTTTTCCCTGAGGTTGGTTTGTCGGACTACGAAGATGCTATGATGTCCGATCGAGAACTAGAAGAGGAAATGATGGACACCAGTCCTGAACATCCGGTACAAAATCCCGATTCCCTAATGGATATTGTTCCCACCAACTCTGTTCCAAATAATAATAGTAATAATATATCTTCCTTGAGATCCGCGTCTGTTAGACCCCCGGTACCATGTAGAATTTGTTCACAGCCTCACCCATTATACAAGTGTAGTGTTTTTAAAAGAATGTCGTTTGAGAAGCGTTTGTGAGCAGTTGCCTGTCACCGTCATAGCTATAAGTGCTTTCGCCCTGATCATGTCTCTAAAAATTGTCCGGTCCCACACAATTGTAGATTTTGTAATGTAGATTTGTGTGCGGGGGTAATATACATTTGGACAAAAAATTCACAAGGTAAACTACAAGTCCATCTTCTAGCATCAAAAGCAATTGGTCATTGGTTTCACGTTCGGTCTGAGGATAACCCGGCTGATTTGGGAAGTCGTGGCGTTTCACCCACAGAGCTTGTTAGTTGTTCATTCTGGTGGAAGGGTCCCAAATGGTTAAGCCAAGATAGTTCAGTTTGGAACACTACGGATCTCGCTTTGCAAGAAACTAATTTGGAAGCTGGAAGTGTTAAAACACACTTCTCATTTTTCTCGAAATATGAATATATTTTAAACAAATTTTCCTCCCTGGATAGAGCGTTGCGAGTGTTGTCGTATATATTCCGCTTCCTCCGTAAAACTAGTTCTTGTTATCGGTCTCAATATTCGTACGCTTCTAAGGTTGTAACATCGGCAGAAATTTTAAAAGTTAGAACTCGTTTAGCAATCTTAGCGCAAAAAGTTTACTTCCCGGAAGAATATAACTGTCTTTGCGATAAACGTCCCTTGTCTTCTACTAGTTCTCTTCTATCGTTGCATCCAATATAGGACGATGTTGGTGTAATGCGTTTAAACGGACGTTTGGTTAAATCTAATACGTTGTCCTATGCAGAAAAATTTCCCATTCTTTTGCCATAGTCGTGTCGTTTTACCCGACTTCTTGTTGTTTTCATAAATTTAAAATCTGTTCACGGTGGAAATCAAATAATGCTTCGTATCATACGTATGGAATATTGGATTCCTCGTGTACAAATTCTGATCCGCACAGTTATTATTCATTGTATTAAAGTTGTAAAGTAAAAATCGACCAAATCCTCAAACTTCCACCTGAAAGAAGTACGGTTACTAGAGCCTTTACTATCACTGGGGTTCCTTTGATATGAAATCGTTTACTGGACGTGCATGTCGTATCACCAAGGGGTACGTCTGTGTTTTTGTTTGTTTTGCAACAAAAGCTATTCATTTAGAAGCAGCTTCTGATCTATCGTCGGCCACATTTCATCGATTTATCGGTCGCCGTGGCTGTCCCAAATCCATATTTTCCGGTAACGGGACCAATTTTGTCGGCGCTTCACGCGAAATGGAAAAGGATTTTAGAATTTTTATTCGAGAAACTCGTGATACAGTCTGCTCTTGTTTAGGATAGCAACAATTTTCTTGGCAATTCATACCACCCGGTGCTCCCCACATGGGTGGTCAAAAATTGTAAATTACATTTTTTTCCGAAATGCTAAGAATTTTTCGTATACTTTTGAGGAGCTTTCAACAGGTTTGACGCGCATTGAAGCATGTTTGAACTCGCGTCTATTGTGTCCTATTTCCGAAAACCCTGAGAAATTAGTTGTTTGTACTCCTGGTCTCTTTCTCATAGGTGCACCGCTTTTTTCCCCACCAGAACCTCTCATAGAGGAATCCCACTCAGTTTAGTCAATCGGTTTCGTAAATTGAAGGCTTTAACTCACCAATTTTGTATAAGGTGGCAATATGAGTATTTATTAAGCTGGCATAAACGTTATAAATGAAAATTCCCCCAATGAAATATTGAGGTCGACGACTTAGTTGTAATACGTCATGAAAAACTGCCACCTACTTCTTGGAAATTAGAGCGTGTAATTAAAACCTACCCTGGCGGGATGGTAATGTTCGCGTTATAGACATTCGAACAGAATTAGGTGTTATTAGGCGACCAGTTGTTAAACTTGTCGTATTGCCCAATTGAGTTGTTACTAATTGACTTATTTCTATTTTGTGTTGTCGTTTGTGTTTTGTGTGCATCCAATCATGATCTTTTCCCTGAGGTTGGTTTGTCGGACTACGAAGATGCTATGATGTCCGATCGAGAACTAGAAGAGGAAATGATGGACACCAGTCCTGAACATCCGGTACAAAATCCCGATTCCCTAATGGATATTGTTCCAACCAACTCTGTTCCAAATAATAATAGTAATAATATATCTTCCTTGAGCTCCGCGTCTGTTAGACCCCCGGTACCATGTAGAATTTGTTCACAGCCTCACCCATTATACAAGTGTAGAATGTCGTTTGAGAAGCGTTTGCGAGCAGTTGCCTGTCACCGTCATTGCTATAAGTGCTTTCGCCCTGATCATGTCACAAAAAATTGTCCGGTCCCACACAATTGTAGATTTGTGTGCGGGGGTAATATACATTTGGACAAAAAATTCACAAGGTAAACTACAAGTTCATCTTCTAGCATCAAAAACAATTGGTCATTGGTTTCACGTTCGGTCTGAGGATAACCCGGCTGATTTGGGAAGTCGTGGCGTTTCACCCACAGAGCTTGTTAGTTGTTCATTCTGGTGGAAGGGTCCCAAATGGTTAAGCCAAGATAGTTCAGTTTGGAACACTACGGATCTCGCTTTGCAAGAAACTAATTTGGAAGCTGGAAGTGTTAAAACACACTTCTCATTTTTCTCGAAATATGAATATATTTTAAACAAATTTTCCTCCCTGGATAGAGCGTTGCGAGTGTTGTCGTATATATTCCGCTTCCTCCGTAAAACTAGTTCTTGTTGTAACATCGGCAGAAATTTTAAAAGTTAGAACTCGTTTAGCAATCTTAGCGCAAAAAGTTTACTTCCCGGAAGAATATAACTGTCTTTGCGATAAACGTCCCTTGTCTTCTACTAGTTCTCTTCTATCGTTGCATCCAATATAGGACGATGTTGGTGTAATGCGTTTAAACGGACGTTTGGTTAAATCTAATACGTTGTCCTATGCAGAAAAATTTCCCATTCTTTTGCCATAGTCGTGTCGTTTTACCCGACTTCTTGTTGTTTTCATAAATTTAAAATCTGTTCACGGTGGAAATCAAATAATGCTTCGTATCATACGTATGGAATATTGGATTCCTCGTGTACAAATTCTGATCCGCACAGTTATTATTCATTGTATTAAAGTTGTAAAGTAAAAATCGACCAAATCCTCAAACTTCCACCTGAAAGAAGTGCGGTTACTAGAGCCTTTACTATCACTGGGGTTCCTTTGATATGAAATCGTTTACTGGACGTGCATGTCGTATCACCAAGGGGTACGTCTGTGTTTTTGTTTGTTTTGCAACAAAAGCTATTCATTTAGAAGCAGCTTCTGATCTATCGTCGGCCACATTTCTTGCTACATTTCATCGATTTATCGGTCGCCGTGGCTGTCCCAAATCCATATTTTCCGGTAACGGGACCAATTTTGTCGGCGCTTCACGCGAAATGGAAAAGGATTTTAGAATTTTTATTCGAGAAACTCGTGATACAGTCTGCTCTTGTTTAGGATAGCAACAATTTTCTTGGCAATTCATACCACCCGGTGCTCCCCACATGGGTGGTCAAAAATTGTAAATTACATTTTTTTCCGAAATGCTAAGAATTTTTCGTATACTTTTGAGGAGCTTTCAACAGGTTTGACGCGCATTGAAGCATGTTTGAACTCGCGTCTATTGTGTCCTATTTCCGAAAACCCTGAGAAATTAGTTGTTTGTACTCCTGGTCTCTTTCTCATAGGTGCACCGCTTTTTTCCCCACCAGAACCTCTCATAGAGGAATCCCACTCAGTTTAGTCAATCGGTTTCGTAAATTGAAGGCTTTAACTCACCAATTTTGTATTAGGTGGCAATATGAGTATTTATTAAGCTTGCATAAACGTTATAAATGAAAATTCCCCCAATGAAATATTGAGGTCGACGACTTAGTTGTAATACGTCATGAAAAACTGCCACCTACTTCTTGGAAATTAGAGCGTGTAATTAAAACCTACCCTGGCGGGATGGTAATGTTCGCGTTATAGACATTCGAACAGAATTGGGTGTTATTAGGCGACCAGTTGTTAAACTTGTCGTATTGCCCAATTGAGTTGTTACTAATTGACTTATTTCTATTTTGTGTTGTCGTTTGTGTTTTGTGTGCATCCAATCATGATCTTTTCCCTGAGGTTGGTTTGTCGGACTACGAAGATGCTATGATGTCCGATCGAGAACTAGAAGAGGAAATGATGGACACCAGTCCTGAACATCCGGTACAAAATCCCGATTCCCTAATGGATATTGTTCCCACCAACTCTGTTCCAAATAATAATAGTAATAATATATCTTCCTTGAGATCCGCGTCTGTTAGACCCCCGGTACCATGTAGAATTTGTTCACAGCCTCACCCATTATACAAGTGTAGTGTTTTTAAAAGAATGTCGTTTGAGAAGCGTTTGCGAGCAGTTGCCTGTCACCGTCATTGCTATAAGTGCTTTCGCCCTGATCATGTCTCAAAAAATTGTCCGGTCCCACACAATTGTAGATTTTGTAATGTAGATTTGTGTGCGGGGGTAATATACATTTGGACAAAAAATTCACAAGGTAAACTACAAGTCCATCTTCTAGCATCAAAAACAATTGGTCATTGGTTTCACGTTCGGTCTGAGGATAACCCGGCTGATTTGGGAAGTCGTGGCGTTTCACCCACAGAGCTTGTTAGTTGTTCATTCTGGTGGAAGGGTCCCAAATGGTTAAGCCAAGATAGTTCAGTTTGGAACACTACGGATCTCGCTTTGCAAGAAACTAATTTGGAAGCTGGAAGTGTTAAAACACACTTCTCATTTTTCTCGAAATATGAATATATTTTAAACAAATTTTCCTCCCTGGATAGAGCGTTGCGAGTGTTGTCGTATATATTCCGCTTCCTCCGTAAAACTAGTTCTTGTTATCGGTCTCAATATTCGTACGCTTCTAAGGTTGTAACATCGGCAGAAATTTTAAAAGTTAGAACTCGTTTAGCAATCTTAGCGCAAAAAGTTTACTTCCCGGAAGAATATAACTGTCTTTGCGATAAACGTCCCTTGTCTTCTACTAGTTCTCTTCTATCGTTGCATCCAATATAGGACGATGTTGGTGTAATGCGTTTAAACGGACGTTTGGTTAAATCTAAAACGTTGTCCTATGTAGAAAAATTTCCCATTCTTTTGCCATAGTCGTGTCGTTTTACCCGACTTCTTGTTGTTTTCATAAATTTAAAATCTGTTCACGGTGGAAATCAAATAATGCTTCGTATCATACGTATGGAATATTGGATTCCTCGTGTACAAATTCTGATCCGCACAGTTATTATTCATTGTATTAAAGTTGTAAAGTAAAAATCGACCAAATCCTCAAACTTCCACCTGAAAGAAGTGCGGTTACTAGAGCCTTTACTATCACTGGGGTTCCTTTGATATGAAATCGTTTACTGGACGTGCATGTCGTATCACCAAGGGGTACGTCTGTGTTTTTGTTTGTTTTGCAACAAAAGCTATTCATTTAGAAGCAGCTTCTGATCTATCGTCGGCCACATTTCTTGCTACATTTCATCGATTTATCGGTCGCCGTGGCTGTCCCAAATCCATATTTTCCGGTAACGGGACCAATTTTGTCGGCGCTTCACGCGAAATGGAAAAGGATTTTAGAATTTTTATTCGAGAAACTCGTGATACAGTCTGCTCTTGTTTAGGATAGCAACAATTTTCTTGGCAATTCATACCACCCGGTGCTCCCCACATGGGTGGTCAAAAATTGTAAATTAAATTTTTTTCCGAAATGCTAAGAATTTTTCGTATACTTTTGAGGAGCTTTCAACAGGTTTGACGCGCATTGAAGCATGTTTGAACTCGCGTCTATTGTGTCCTATTTCCGAAAACCCTGAGAAATTAGTTGTTTGTACTCCTGGTCTCTTTCTCATAGGTGCACCGCTTTTTTCCCCACCAGAACCTCTCATAGAGGAATCCCACTCAGTTTAATCAATCGGTTTCGTAAATTGAAGGCTTTAACTCACCAATTTTGTATTAGGTGGCAATATGAGTATTTATTAAGCTTGCATAAACGTTATAAATGAAAATTCCCCCAATGAAATATTGAGGTCGACGACTTAGTTGTAATACGTCATGAAAAACTGCCACCTACTTCTTGGAAATTAGAGCGTGTAATTAAAACCTACCCTGGCGGGATGGTAATGTTCGCGTTATAGACATTCGAACAGAATTGGGTGTTATTAGGCGACCAGTTGTTAAACTTGTCGTATTGCCCAATTGAGTTGTTACTAATTGACTTATTTCTATTTTGTGTTGTCGTTTGTGTTTTGTGTGCATCCAATCATGATCTTTTCCCTGAGGTTGGTTTGTCGGACTACGAAGATGCTATGATGTCCGATCGAGAACTAGAAGAGGAAATGATGGACACCAGTCCTGAACATCCGGTACAAAATCCCGATTCAGTAATGGATATTGTTCCCACCAACTCTGTTCCTAATAATAATAGTAATAATATAGATTCGGGTGCGCCTCAAGGAACAAACTCGGTGGCGGTTAGAGTGAAATCCGCGTCTGTTAGACCCCCGGTTCCATGTAGAATTTGTTCACAGCCTCACCCATTATATAAGTGTAATGTTTTTAAAAGAATGTCGTTAAAGAAGCGTTTGCGAACAGTTGCATATCACCGTCATTGCCCTTATCATGTCTCAAAAAATTGTCCGGTCCCACACAATTGTAAATTTTGTAATGAGAGACATCACTCCATTCTTCACTCGTCTCAACGATCCAGTAGGAAAAATAAATCCCTACGCCCAATACACGTCATTTGGATGTGTAATCTCAGGTCCCGCCAACCTGTAAAATTATTTATAAATTACTTTATATTTGTTAATTTTTTTATAATAAACATGAATTATTGAGTTAATATGATCTCACACCTGCACTGAACTTGTGTTCCATACACATAGTTATAGATAATCATATATTGAAAATTGTTAATAATCTTTGTATTTTTGAAACCTATATATTTACATATATATGTATCAACGTGGGCGGTAAATGTAGATTAGATAGTTTGCTAATCAACTGCTCGAGCTCAGTCAATTTGTAGAAAAAATAATAATCACCCAATAAACCAGCAAACTATTTATTTTTTAAAACTAATGCAATTGTGTTTTACTTAATTTTCTCCCCCTCCATTCCATCACATAAACAGTAATAGTTTTGTTGAAGTATAGCCTGAATTTGCAAAAGTCCTAGCGACGTAAAGAAAGGGTAATCTATTTGTTCGTGTTCTATGGATAATAATTTAAAAATCTATTTGGAGTTAATTTTTCAAGAAAAATTATGTTGGGTTTAATTTTGATTAATATTTTAATAAATTTGTTCTTAGTCTGAATGTAATATGAATTGCCTAGGAAAGAGGAGAGTTAGGATGTAAGTTGTGAGGTATGTGTGTGGATACGGCGCTCTTTAAAAACATTTATAAAAATTCGGATCAAAGAGGGCTGTGTCTGGGTATGATTTCCACCAAGTACCCTAGTCATGTAGTGTTTGTCATGTCGTTTTGTTTGTTTTGATATGTCAAAATTCCATTCAATTGTTCGCCTCCTTGGGCTGGTGGTTACAGGGTTGTGGCCCAATAGTGCCCATAGGCAACAAAATGTTTTAGAGCTTATATTTAATAAGCAGATATTAGATATATATTATTTGCATTTCATATGTCAAGGCATGTTGCCCATTGGCAACAAAATGTTTTAGAGCTTATATATAATAAGCAGATATTAGATATGTATTATTTGCATTTCATATGTCAAGGCATGACGGCACATAGCAAAAGAAAAATCAAAAAATTCAAAATTTTGGTAAAGTTATGAGGTTTCCAATATTGAGAAGAGTATAAATTTGTGTACCGTACTAATTTGTGTGGATAAATGATTTATATCGCATCGTATTCGAATTGTACGAATTCTGTCATAAGAATTATTTTTGATTCTTGTAAAAAAGAATATGGAGAATAATTTAAAATGCAAGGATGTAGCGATGCCAAATTTTGTGCATATCTTATTTAGGATCGTTACATTAAATATGTGAACAGAAAATTGTTCTATGCTTGCGGAAAAAATCTGGGCTCAAACGCTTAAAGGAATCTGTGTTTGAGAGTTTTGTAAAGTAAATAAGAGAGAGATTCTTTTACTGTGTAGAAGTACTTTCTGTAAAACCAAAAAGAGGCCAGAGACCAACAAAGTGAACAAAAGTGATTTTACTCTGTGCATACTATTTTCCTCAATAAAAATATATTTAAATATGGAATTGTGTAATTAGTTATAGTTGTTCTCTATTTACTTACAACAATAGGTATATCTATTTCTGAAAATTTAAAAGAAATACCTTTATTTGGGTTAATATGTGGTATGATAAATATGAGCACTTATTTGGCATATATGAAATGGAATTGACAATTTAAACCCACTGTTAACGAAATCTCGTACAATGTAAATGTACTATAACATACATTTTTATGTTATATTTTATTATTATTTTGTCCTCTTTATTGTTAATTTAATTTAAAGAAAGAAGAAAAAATGTGATGGCAAGACTTTGTTAAAAGAAGTTTTCAATATTTGAGAAAAAAATTAAAAAACGACAAAAACGTTATTCAAAACCTAATGGGAACAATAGCATCATTTTTACAACCGTAATATAGAGACTTGCATAATGTAAACAATATTGTTACCTTTTTATTTGCTGCGAGATCTCGGTGTTGGATGTAATCCAAGCGAAAACAAGATGAAGAATATCAAAACAACGCAAGCGGTGGTGTTGCAAAGTGGCGCTCAAACAAATGTCACTCATAAAATTACCGTACGACTTTGTGATGAATATCACAAGGTTGTCCACTATAGTCCGTTACAAATTTTAAACGGTGCATAAATTCAAATACTTAAATTTATGTATAAACATTTCCGCCAACCTTGCAACATCTTGCTATGTTGCAATTAACTATAAATATTTACAAATTCATTTTTTACATTCAATTTTTCAACATTTTTTTTCAATTTTTCATTTTATTATTAATTTTTTATTATTTTTACAAGATTGCACTCATTGAGTAAGTGGCGCGAAGCCGTGCAATCATTAAATTTACAAATTAGTGTTAAGGCACGGGAAAGCTCGTCTGGCGAAAGTGATCAAGTGACCCATCCAAAGATGGTAAGTTGGGCTCATGGAAATCCGGGGCTAGTGTAAGTCTTCGACTTCATCACTTTCGGGTACACTTCTGCACCCAGCACTACTGCAACGCGGGACGATTTAAAAAATTGTGGATCCGCAAGCATCATATCTCCGTAGTGCTCCTTTAAAGTTTCGGATGCAGATTGTGTTGGGGACATAAGGCGGGCTAGATTTGTATCCAAAGCGGAAACCGACAATCGTTAGGTGGTGTCAAAGGTCGAGACCAGGTCGAGACATTGGGCAAACGGGTCTGACGCAACTGTGATGGAATCTAATCCGGAAGCACGAATTTCTACATCCATATGAAGGGCGGACAAGTCGCGCAACTTCCATTCAGAACTTTTTAAATAAAGCCAATTTGGCCCGTGCCACCAAATTTGAGAAGAAGCCAATTCAGTGGGCGTAAGTCCGCGAATTCCCAAATCAGCAAGATTATCTTCGGAAGATACATGATCCCAAACATTTTTACCAACGTTGTCCTGTATTCTAGAGACCCTATTCGAAACAAAAGTTGACCATGTTATTCAACCAAGATAGAACGATCGTAGAATCGGTCCAAAAATATGTTTTTGAGAATTGTATATCAAACTCAGCGGTAATGATGGAGTTCGGAATAGATTTAGAAATAGATTTAATAGGAGCTACTTTAGTTTTACATGACAATAAATAAGTAGAAATGTCACCATTGGAGACAATAATACGAATGTATACCACCCCCGCATATGCCTTCTTTGAGGCATCAGATAAAATATGAAGTTCTGCGGAGCAATCAGGAACATAATTAACCCATCGAGCAATTTGAATATAATTGACGTCCTGGTACGTCTCAACGAATTTCTGCCACGCACCGTCCGTCGTAGACGGAAGAGAATCATCCCAATCGATGTGATCTAACCAAATACGTTGCATTACAATCTTAGCTACAATTAAAAAAGGGCCTGACAACCCAATAGGATCAAACAATTTAGCAATAGTAGAAAGCACTTCCCGTTTATGGGAAACCAATTGAGCGACGATAGTTGACCCTATTGTGATAATAGGTTGGATTGCCATGCTATATAACGTAGTTACATGCGAAGAAGAAGCAGACGGAGTTTTTTTTTGCGGACGGGCGTTTGTTGCTACTCGAAGAAGTAGCCGGACCATTGTTGGGCAGAAGGATGGAGCAGTGTGTGATGCTTTCCCTTTCAGCGGGCGCAATTCCGCGACTTCCCAAATCAGCAGGATAATCTTCGGAAGATACATGATCCCAAACCTTTTTACCAACGTTGTACTGTATTCTAGATACCCTATTCGCAACAAAAGTTGAGCATGATTAAGGAATTTTCTTCAAACAAGATAGAACGGTCGTGGAATCGGTCCAAAAGTATGTTTTTGAAAATTGTATATCAATCTCAGCGGTAATGGTGGAGTTCGGAATAGATTTAGAAATAGATTTAATAGGAGCTTCTTTAGTTTTACAAGACAATAAATGAGTAGAAATGTCACCATCGGAGAAAATAATACGAATGTATACCACCCCCGCATATGCTTTCTCTGCGGCATCAGAAAAAATATGAAGCTCTGCCGAGCAATCAGGAATATAATTAACCCATGGAGGAATTTGAATATAATTGACGTCCTGGTACGTCTCAACGAATTTGTGCCACGCACCCTCCGTCGTAGACGGAAGAGGATCATCCCAATCGATGTGATCTAACCATAAATAATCTTAGCTGCAATTAAAACAGGGCCTGACAACCCAATAGGATCAAACAATTTGGCAATAGTAGAAAGCACTTTCCGTTTAGTGTAGGTGGATTTTTAGTAAATGGTTTTACATGTTAATAAAATACATCTTATTGAGCATTCCAACGAAAGCCGCGAGGCTTTGAACTGCTGGTTTCAACAAAGTCGAGAAGTTTAGTGTCGATTAGGAGTTCAGCCGGATGACATTCTAGTATAGAACGATCATTACAAGTCTATTTCCGCAACTCAAATTTAGCTGAAGATAGGACACGTATTAACTGATCTCTAGAAAGATGCACTGTCTCTAAATTGTGGTACCCAGTTAGTACGTCGTCAATGTACATGCATTTACGCAGGATATGTGCTGCAAGAGGAAATTTGCCTTCGGTGTCATCTGCCAGCTGCAATAAAGTACGGATAGCCAGATATGGAGCAAATTTAACACCAAAAGTCACCGTCTTCAACTCAAAATCTCGAATTGGTTTGTCGGGAGAATCCCGGAACAGAATACGCTGAAGAGGTGTGTAAGCTGAATCTACTAGAATTTGGCGATACATTTGAGTAATATCGCAATTGAAAAAATATTTGAACACACTCCATCTCAGAATAAGTAGAACTAAATTTATGTGGAGAGTCAGATCGACATACAGCACATCGTTCAAGCTATTACCATTTGAAGTTTTATTTGAGGCATTAAAATCCACCCTTAATTTGGTAGTTTGCTTCTCTGCATTTATTATTGGATGGTGTGGCAAATAGCAAACCGTAGAGTTTGCAGAAGGAACACTTACTGATTTCATGTGATATATCTCTAAATATTCCCCCACCACACCATCATACATTTGCTTAATATTAGGTTTTTTGAGCAGAGTAGCCTCAAGAAAAAGAATTTGCTCCAGAATGACCAAGGTTAGGTTGGCAAAACAATTATGGTTTGATTGAGTGAGTGAGTGGTTTGATTGATAGAGTGACAATATATCTGCTATTGGAGTCCCTTCTAATAGTTTTTTATATAAATTTCCTCACAACATCTGTCAGCAGGAGACAAGATGAAGCGCTTTGGAACCTCTTCTAGTTCCCAAAATCGAAGAAGAGTCTTATTAAGATCATCTTCTTCAGAATATACTACGTTAGTAGAAAATACTCTGATGTTGCTAGCACAAATGGGACCATTAATGATCCGTCCAAACGCAGTATTTTGCGGAATTAAAGAACCCAAAATAGTAGATTGCATTCCCTGTAAGAGCATTTTAGGATAAATATCAGCTCCTAATAACGTATCATCTGGTCCTAATAACATATCATCTGGAGCTCCCCGATGTAGCAAAGTGTGATATCTTCTATTACACTTAGCACAACTATGAATGCTGCTACAATATTTTACATCATGACCTCTGGAGAGGCAATTAATACAACAATGATGACGATAATAAGTAGAAATGTCACCATTGGAGACAATAATACGAATGTATACCACCCCCGCATATGCCTTCTCTGAGGCATCAGATAAAATATGAAGTTCTGCGGAGCAATCAGGAACATAATTAACCCATCGAGCAATTTGAATATAATTGACGTCCTGGTACGTCTCAACGAATTTCTGCCACGCACCGTCCGTCGTAGACGGAAGAGAATCATCCCAATCGATGTGATCTAACCAAATACGTTGCATTACAATCTTAGCTACAATTAAAACAGGGCCTGACAACCCAATAGGATCAAACAATTTAGCAATAGTAGAAAGCACTTCCCGTTTATGGGAAACCAATTGAGCGACGATAGTTGACCCTATTGTGATAATAGGTTGGATTGCCATGATATATAACGTAGTTACATGCGAAGAAGAAGCAGACGGAGTTTTTTTTTTGCGGACGGGCGTTTGTTGCTACTCGAAGAAGTAGCCGGACCATTGTTGGGCAGAAGGATGGAGCAGTGTGTGATGCTTTCCCTTTCAGCGGGCGTAAGTCCGCGACTTCCCAAATCAGCAGGATAATCTTCGGAAGATACATGATCCCAAACCTTTTTACCAACGTTGTACTGTATTCTAGATACCCTATTCGCAACAAAAGTTGAGCATGATTAAGGAATTTTCTTCAAACAAGATAGAACGGTCGTGGAATCGGTCCAAAAGTATGTTTTTGAAAATTGTATATCAATCTCAGCGGTAATGGTGGAGTTCGGAATAGATTTAGAAATAGATTTAATAGGAGCTTCTTTAGTTTTACAAGACAATAAATGAGTAGAAATGTCACCATCGGAGAAAATAATACGAATGTATACCACCCCCGCATATGCTTTCTCTGCGGCATCAGAAAAAATATGAAGCTCTGCCGAGCAATCAGGAATATAATTAACCCATGGAGGAATTTGAATATAATTGACGTCCTGGTACGTCTCAACGAATTTGTGCCACGCACCCTCCGTCGTAGACGGAAGAGGATCATCCCAATCGATGTGATCTAACCATAAATAATCTTAGCTGCAATTAAAACAGGGCCTGACAACCCAATAGGATCAAACAATTTGGCAATAGTAGAAAGCACTTTCCGTTTAGTGTAGGTGGATTTTTAGTAAATGGTTTTACATGTTAATAAAATACATCTTATTGAGCATTCCAACGAAAGCCGCGAGGCTTTGAACTGCTGGTTTCAACAAAGTCGAGAAGTTTAGTGTCGATTAGGAGTTCAGCCGGATGACATTCTAGTATAGAACGATCATTACAAGTCTATTTCCGCAACTCAAATTTAGCTGAAGATAGGACACGTATTAACTGATCTCTAGAAAGATGCACTGTCTCTAAATTGTGGTACCCAGTTAGTACGTCGTCAATGTACATGCATTTACGCAGGATATGTGCTGCAAGAGGAAATTTGCCTTCGGTGTCATCTGCCAGCTGCAATAAAGTACGGATAGCCAGATATGGAGCAAATTTAACACCAAAAGTCACCGTCTTCAACTCAAAATCTCGAATTGGTTTGTCGGGAGAATCCCGGAACAGAATACGCTGAAGAGGTGTGTAAGCTGAATCTACTAGAATTTGGCGATACATTTGAGTAATATCGCAATTGAAAAAATATTTGAACACACTCCATCTCAGAATAAGTAGAACTAAATTTATGTGGAGAGTCAGATCGACATACAGCACATCGTTCAAGCTATTACCATTTGAAGTTTTATTTGAGGCATTAAAATCCACCCTTAATTTGGTAGTTTGCTTCTCTGCATTTATTATTGGATGGTGTGGCAAATAGCAAACCGTAGAGTTTGCAGAAGGAACACTTACTGATTTCATGTGATATATCTCTAAATATTCCCCCACCACACCATCATACATTTGCTTAATATTAGGTTTTTTGAGCAGAGTAGCCTCAAGAAAAAGAATTTGCTCCAGAATGACCAAGGTTAGGTTGGCAAAACAATTATGGTTTGATTGAGTGAGTGAGTGAGTGGTTTGATTGATAGAGTGACAATATATCTGCTATTGGAGTCCCTTCTAATAGTTTTTTATATAAATTTCCTCACAACATCTGTCAGCAGGAGACAAGATGAAGCGCTTTGGAACCTCTTCTAGTTCCCAAAATCGAAGAAGAGTCTTATTAAGATCATCTTCTTCAGAATATACTACGTTAGTAGAAAATACTCTGATGTTGCTAGCACAAAGGGGACCAGTAATGATCCGTCCAAACACAGTATTTTGCGGAATTAAAGAACCCAAAATAGTAGATTGCATTCCCTGTAAGAGCATTTTAGGATAAATATCAGCTCCTAATAACGTATCATCTGGTCCTAATAACATATCATCTGGAGCTCCCCGATGTAGCAAAGTGTGATATCTTCTATTACACTTAGCACAACTATGAATGCTGCTACAATATTTTACATCATGACCTCTGGAGAGGCAATTAATACAACAATGATGACGCAACAAGAGAGAATCGATCTGAAAGAGAACGATTTGTAAATTCAGGACATGGTCTTAAATTATGAGATTGCGAAGGACAATGCAAGATTTTTCAGGAGATGAACGATTAGAAGTCGTGGAACAGGTGGAACGAGAACTGGCAGTGTTCGTAAAATGTGCCCGCACTTTCTTACAATCGACTTTCTTGGAATCATCTATACCTTTGAGATCTCTCAGTCAAGTTAAAGCCTGAAACATTTCCGTAAAAAAGTTGTCCAGATCATTCCAAGATGACAGCGCTGATTTATTTTTGCCACTTTGTTCCCACAGCGTAACGGCTTTTTGGGTAGTCTTTGCAGACACGTAAATACTGATATGGGATCCCAACCTTCAGTGGAAACGTCATAATTAGCCATAGCAGAAACACAACTATTAATTCCACGCTGCAAATTATTTAAACCTGAACATGACTCATTATCTAGAACTGGAAGATCGAAAAGAACTTTTAGTTGATTGTTTACCAAAATACGCACATTCTCGTATGCTCTTTCAATGCATTCCAAGCCAAACTGAAACTTTTATGCATCAAGGGAAAATTAGAAACTATATCTCGAGCTTCGCCACTAGTTTTCTTATGAAGGTGACACAATTGTTCAATTTCGATTAAACAAGTATTGTTAATGTAGACAGCTGAGAAGAAATCCCTAAATGTGGGCCAAGAAAGAAAGTCACAAAGTCAAATTTCTCTCAGTTTGCTACACTGACACAATTTTTTATAAATTTTAGAAAAATATTGTGGAAGAATATAAACATTTAGAACAAATTATCAAAAAATTCAAACTTTCCTCAAAAATAGCAATTTTAGTTAAAAATGCCTAATGAAGAGTGCATGGACTGTACAATGCACACGTATAGACAACAAGTTAACAAAAAATTGCGAAATAAGTTAAAATTTTTGAGAAAAAACCACAGGAAAAATATTTCAAAAGGATTTTTAAAAAATGATACATTTAATAAAGATAATCGATAATACCGATTGTAGGGTATACGAAAATTATTTAGTAGCGACAAGCACCGGAATCTCCAAAATATCAAAAAAAAAATAAAATTTATTTTTTTCCAAATAAAAATATTTTTCACAAAGTAATATATTAAGTTTTTACGATTCGTGAGTCCCCTAAATACAGCGCGTGTTGTATATGTCTACCAGCGCAACCCAATGGTTAAGCATTAACAAGGCACTGCAGTGATGGGTGTTTGTTGTTATTTTTTATGGCCACTCAACGTTAGACAAATAGCCGTTGAATTGTTATTGTATTTTTTTCTTATTTTGTTTTCTTTCATATTTTTTTCGGAAATTACAATAAAAGAAACTAGTAAGCAGAAATACATATTAATGGTAGCGACATATTTGATTTGGCTCGCAATGGACCAATGTTTGCGGGAGCAAAAGGGGGGAAAAGAATAAGTACCACCAAAACAGAAATGAAATAAAACACACACAGTTTTGTATTAGTAATTCCTCCAATAGAAGTATTGGAGATTTTTATTTATATGGAATATTGTCGTAAACAATATTGTTACCTTTTTATTTGCTGCAAGATCTCGGTGTTGGATGTACTCCAAGCGAAAACAAGAAGAAGAATAGCAAAACAACGCAAGCGGTGGTGTTGTAAAGTGGCGCTTAAACAAATGTCACTCATAAAATAACAGTACGACTTTGTGATGAATATCACAAGGTTGTACAAGATAGTCCGTTACAAATTCAAAACGGAGCATAAACTAAAATACTTAAATTTAAGTGTAAATAAAAAGTAATTTGTAGAATGTTATGCTTATGAATATGATTTTGCGTAGAAGTTGATAAAGGAAACCTCATATATGTTTTTATTATTTCCTATAAGAAACATCTAATGTATAATATAGAGCAAAGGATTATCACTGCAGACATTGGGTGCATACGAGACGTACTTTAAGGGTAAATAAAATTGTATCAAACATATATGCGAAAAATATAATTTATTGTTTTCTTAGTTTCTTCGGTAGCAATTTCAATGTTTTCATAGGAATTGTTACTAATAAGCCAAACAATTATTTGTAATTTCAATGCATAGTAATAATTATTATAAATTAAAAAAAAAATCATCAGCTGTCATATTTTTGGTAGGCAACTATTTTGAATTATAACGTATGTTAAGTCCGCACTACAGGGACTTGGGTGGTTGGCAGGTATAGTGCAACAGATTCTCCAATTGAGTCAGTACGCCCAATGCGTACTCGTGACCAAAAATGAAATAGAAATAAAACACAATATGTTTATGAATAAAAGGTTTCGACCAATGCCGAGTATTTATTGGTAACGATATTACCTTAAGATACAACGATATGTACGGTGGCTTACAATAAAGCCTTGGTGATCACAACAATATTTGTGCAGCCAGTCGATAGCAACGAAAGTACTCAAGTAATAATAACAACAATGTTGTTGACACAAAGATGCCTAAAGGTGGCGCAAACTCAAAATGTAAACAAAAGTCCGTTGAAATCTGTCAGCCTCATACTATTACAAGGGTGTAATAAAAGGGAGTAGACAGATTTCAACGGCTACGGCCTTTTAAATTAAAGGCTAACTATTTAACTATTTTAAACAGCGATTCTTGCTTAAACATTTGCCGCCTCCCTTGAAACATCCATATGTTTTAACAAATACAATAAATTATAAATAACGGCATAGTGCATGGTAAGCAAAACCTTTAACATTTTTTCAATATATTTTTTCATCATTCTTTTTTTTACTTTTTTCAAATAACAATCTTACTTGCTAACGAAAGGGCCATTAGGGACCCCGCGATTACATAGATCATGAAGGATCTATTGTACGAAATGGCCATTAGGGACCCCGCGGTTGTGTGAGGCCAGATAGGTCCTGTGGTACGAAAGGGCCATTAGGGACCCCGCGAAACGATAGAGCCATGAAGGATCCCGCGAAACGAAAGAGTCATTAGGGACCCCGCGAAACGAAAGGGCCATTAGGGACCCCGCGATATGTGAGCCAAATTGTGTTATGTTTGTTGAGGGCCGCCTTACAACGATTTCGTACGATTTACGAAAACAATTTATGTTATAGGACCAGTAATTATCCAGCCAAATTTAGGATTTTGAGCGAGCAGCGATGCAGACGAAAGTCGAAAACAATGATTTTTTTACGATTTGTGAATATAAGTCTGCTCCTATCAAAATATCTACTGGACGAGATTCAAGGAAATCGGGATCTGCCAAAAATATATTTGACAAATCCGATTTAAGATCCGAAGTAATCGAAATGGATGGAAGATTTCCCGATATGGAATCTACTACCAATGCTGACGTTTCCAAACTGTGAGACCTATTACGACAACTACCCAGTTTAAATGAACATATTTTTCGACAAGTTGTGGCAACAGTACTATTTACTCCACGAATTGTCGAAATTGTAGGTTTAACCGGCAATTTCAATTTCTTCTGAAGCCGTTCAGAAATGAAAGACGACTCAGAAGCCGGATCTATTAACGCCCGAGCAGGAAAACAAGCACCATGGTGAACAATATTGACCATGGCTGTTCCCAATAGAACTGCTTTGTTCTGCGTGGCGTGAAAGGTCTGTCGAATAGCAGTGACCGCCGATGCGGGTGGACCGATCACATTGGAAGAGGACGAATGACTACCATTAACATTTAAATTGCGTGGTCAAAAAGCTGGTGCCGAAGACGATAAATTAGAATTTACAGGAGTCAGTCTTTCATTTCTGTGTTGCTTTAGAAGAAATTGAATTATTGCCGGTATAAATATACAATATTCGAATATATATATTTCGATATTAATTTAGTAATAATAATGTTGCCATAACTTGTCGAAATTAATATTATATTATCATATTATATTAGTTGTCGTAATAGGTCTCACAGTTTGGAAACGTCAGCATTGGTAGTAGATTCCATATCGGGAATATGTTCCATATTTCGATTACTTCGGATCTTAATATCTGATTTGTCAAATATATTAAAGCTACCTGGCAGATCCCGATTTCCTTGAATCTGTGTGTGTGTGTGTCGTGTGTGTGTGTGTGTGGAGCAGACTTATATCCATTGATCGTAAAAAATCATATGTATATATATATATCGTATATATATATGCTCGCTCAAAATATATTTTTCAGCTGGATAATTACTTGGTCCTCTAACATAAATTGTTTTCGTAAATCTAAACGAATATACATAATATATATATATATATAACAAACATAAAATACAAAATTCATATATATATATATTGGTCCTATAACATAATATTTTGTATATATTACGAAATATTGTATTATTGATATATATATTTGGTCTATATTCGTTTATATATTATATATTATGGTCTTATATTCGCGGGGTCCCTAATGGCCCTTTGTTTAAGCAGCAGGTCCTTTAAGAATGGTTAATCGACCGCGGGGCCGTAAGCCATTCCGACAATCAGTCATTGATCCTTTTCTATGCCCTTGTAATAGTTGTGAGGCTGACAGCATGTAAGCTTGTTATTTGAAAAAAAAGAAAAGAAAAAATATTTGAAAAAATGTAAAAGGTTTTGCTCACCACGTCGCTACCGGTAATTTATAATTTATTATATTTGTTAAACATTATATATATAAGGGAGGCAATATGTTTAAGCGAGAATTATTTTAAAATGGTTAAATAGTTAGCCTTAATTTGAAAGGCCGTAGCCGTTGAAATCTGTCTACTCCTTTTTTATTACACAGCAAATG
>NW_026881506.1:0-34844 GCF_032173495.1 Musca vetustissima | reverse complement strand
AGCGAATTTTTTCTTCCAACTATTGCTTTGCACATCGGATCCCTGCTGAATAAAATACTTCTTCCCAACAATACTTTAATATAGCGATATGTTTTAAAATAATCCCCATACAAAAGTCCCGCTTAAATTTCTATATTTTGAAATTCCTGCCCCAATCTTCCATCATGAGAGTCTGTTTGTAATTTGGAACATTATTATTTTTCAAAGCATGAACGGCTTACAATACATAATGCAATAATATAATCTCATACCCAATACGCGGATGAGGGCGTTTATTGTTAATTAATACATCCTTTTCTATTTATTCATATGTGTAATTTTTGATTTTTTCCATCCCCCCTTTTGTGTGCTCTTTAGCAGCCGGTTAGGAAACCACAATTACCATGTTAACCAATGGCCATCCTAATGGATGTGGTAATTTTGTTGCGACTAATTGTATACCAATTGAGACCAATGAAGTGGCACTTACCACTGATTGCTACCAACAGCATCCGCACCAACATTAACTTATGTGAGATTATATTAGCAAATGTAGGAAATACTTAAAAATTGTACAGTATTTTTCGGTTAATTGACCCTACGGTTAATTGGTTTCCACGCTTAAGTGAACCACATGATGGTGCAAAAAATATTTCATAGGAAAATACATGTAAATTTTCTCGGATAATTAAACCCTGTTAATTGATTTTCCCGCTTAATTGGTTCAAAAGTCATGTCATCAAAAATAAATTTCTTTTTACTTTTCACCGGTTAATTGCACAATAATAATTGAAAAATAATCTGCCATTTTTTACATACATATTTGACATTACTTGTGAAAAGACTATGTTTATTGCTAAGGAAAAACTTCGAGAAAGCGTAATTTGTATTTGACATTGGATTTTTTTAAATCATTAGTAGTTCCAGTTATACGTGATTACTGTAATTGAACAAACTATTCAATTAAGTGGGTTCGGATAATTGCTTCCTCGGTTAATTGAACGAAAATTTGTGCAAATTTTGATGTGCAATTAACCGAAAAATACTGTATTAACATATTATTTTATTTTCACACATTAATATCGACCATAAATTAAATTTGAGTACCATTTAGTACCAAATTTCATGATTCGAGCTCTATAGGTTCACCCAAATCCAAATATGACCAAATTTTGTTCCATTTAGCACACATTATTTCCACAAGTACCCTCCTCAACCATCCAACAAAGCTTCCTGGATACCCTGATCCTACACCCCCACAATGATTCCAAATCCAAATTTCAGGATTCCAACTCTATTGATTCACCCACAATTTAAATTGTACCAAATTTAGTACACAGTAGTACGAATTTCCAAAACATGCTACTTAACCCATACGAGAGCAAGACATTTACTCTTTCTAACACCGTTAGAATTTTCGGATTCTGATCTTCTAGTGAAGAGTAATCATGACCGCTATCAAAAATAAAGAATATTATTTAGTCACTGTTTAAGCAAGAATCGCTATTTAAAATGGTTAAATAGTTAGCCTTTAATTTGAAAGGCCGTAGCCGTTGAAATCTGTCTACTCCTTTTTATTACACCCTTGTAATAGTATGAGGCTGACAGATTTCAACGGACTTTTGTTTATGTTTTGCTTTTGCGCCACCTTTAGGCATCTAAATGTCAACAAACCTTGTTAATTACTACTTGAATAACTGTCGTGGCCTTTCGACTGGTCACACATATTGCTGTGATTAGGCTTAAATTGTAAGCCATCGTACATATAGTTGTGCATTACGGTAATATTGTTTACCAATAAATATATATATATATATATCGGCATTGGTCGAACCTTTTATTAAAAAACATATCGTGTTTTATTTCTATTTCTTTTTTGCTCACGAGTACGCATTGGGCCTACTGACTCTATAGGGAGAATCTCACTGCATCTATACCTGCCAATCACCCAAGTCCTCATAGTGCCGACTTAACAGTCACAAAAAACAACAACAAAATAATAAAAAGACAATTTTGTAAATTATTTTTCTTCTCTTTTAAATCTTCAAAAATATATGGGCAATATTGCCAATTTTTTAATATTCCATTTTCAAAGAGTCTGGTTTTTGTTTCCGTAGATTTTTGGTACATATATAAAGCAGTTCGCGATCAAATTTTTGGTTGATGGGCGAAAAAGTTATCGAGGTTTTAATTTGGGAATAAGAAAAAATATTAAAATTACGCCGTTTATTATATTGAGAAAAACGTTGATACATGACTTCCCTCGTGAAATGTGAATATCAATATATTAAAATTAAATGTTAGGTTACACTTAATTCAGTATGTTTTTTTGCATTCGGTCATATTTTGAACTCTTCATTTACTTACAAATCCAAATTTCGTGCAAATCGAAGGATATATAGGGATTTTAGTGCACCATTTACGTAAAATCGGAAGAAAATATATATGGGAGCTATATCTAAATCTAACCCGATTTTCACGAAATTTAACACACATCGTTCTAGAATTAATTCAGTACGCTATGCCAAATTTCGTGCAAATCGAAGGGTATATAGGGACTTTGCCTTATTTACCTAAAATCGATCGAAAATATATATGGGATCTGTATCTAAATCTGAACCGATTTTCACGAAACTTAACACACATCACTCCAGACTTAATTTAGTACGCTATTCCAAATTACGTGCAAATCGACGAAAATATATGGGAGTTATATCTAAATCCGAACCGATTTTCACGAAATTTAACACACACCGTTCTAGAATTAATTCAGTTGTTCCAAATTTCGTGCAAATGGAAGGATATATAGGGACTTTGGTGCACTATTTACCTAAAATCGGACGAAAATATATATGGGAGCTATATCTAAATCTGAACCGATTTTCAGGAACTTTAACAAATGTCGTTCTAGGTTTAATTCGGAATGCTATGCCAAATTTCGTGCAAATCAAAGGATATATTGGGACTTTGGTCCACTATTTACCCAAAATCGGACGAAAATATATATGGGAGCTATATATAAATCTGAACCGATTTTCACGAAATTTAACACACATCGTTCTAGTTTTAATTCAGAATTAATGCCAAATTTCGTGCAAATCGAAGGATATATATATATATATATATATATATATTCAATAGGGTTCGTCCTTGGGCCAAATAAGTGAACTGTGACATATTTCATCTAAATCGGATCATAAATGCGACCTGTACTTTTTTAACAAAAATGCATGGACGGACGGACGGACAGACGGACATACATAAATCAGACAGATACAGGCAACAAAAATATAGGGAACCTACCAAAAAGTGGGCATATATTCTAGAAACCGACTTATGTAAACCTTTTTTATGTACACAAAATACAAATTTCAGCAATTTTTAATGGGGATTTTTCCTAAAATCTGTAAGCTCCAAAAAAGTGGACTGATAACGCATGGTAGAGTATAAAATCCTCCAACCACTGTAATTTAGATTACAAAGATATATGAGGCTATGCCTAAAGGGGACCAATATTGATTACATAGTGTAGGAAGTAGTGAATATTTGGGGATATGATTATATGAGGGCTATGCCTAATTAATGACCGGTATATGCCAATTTTGAACCCAATATTTTAATTGTTTATCTCAATTCTTTCCTTCAGGAGGTATCACTATATTGAGGAGATTCCTAAATGTCTGCCGATATATTTAATTATTGTCATGTTTGAGTTTTTTTGTTTTTTATCACAATATCTTTAGAAGGCGGAATGCTTACAACAGATGGCTAAAACATCTTTGTAGAGTAAAAATTGATTATTCCCCGTAACGGCTACCCAACCCCAACACACGAAACAAATCAGATAACTATTTTAATATAAACAAGTGAAAAAGCGTTTAGTTCGGCCGGGCCGAACTTTGGATACCCTCCAACATAGAAATACGTACAAAATTTTGAAATGAAAATATAGGGAACTACAATTCTACCAACGATTGTTGTATACCAAATAGAAATTTCAGCAATTTCAATGGGAGTTTTCCCTAAAATCTCAAACCCCAAAATGTTGACATAGTTGGGTGAAACATGTGTATAAAATCCCGAAAATACTCCAATTTGGAGGCATACTATAGCGGCACCAATATTGACAACATTGTGTAGGAATTAGCGAATACTTGGCGTTTTCATTATATAAGAGGTTATGCCTAATTAAGGGCCGATATAGCTCAAGTTCCAAGCTAATAATTTAGTTTTGAATCCCAATACCGTGCATCACGCTAAATATTAAATATGTATGATGATTTATATAGGACCTGGGCCTAAATGCGGGTCGATATAGTTCATTCTCAAACCTCATGTTCTAGTTTTTATGTCGATATCCTCCGATAGAAAAATGATTGCAACATCGACTACATCGTTTTTGAATTCCATGCTATAATCGTTTAGAATCCCCATTCTATGGTAGAACACAGCTGTACGGGGATAACCCCAACACACGGAACAAATTAGCTATTTTAATATATTTAAATAAAAGGAAAGTAGTAAAGTCGGACGGGGCTGACTATATGATACCCTTCACCACTATGGGTATATTAAACAGGACTATTAACATGAAATTGGATGAAATAAAATATGTGATATTTATTTAAATGTGAATCAACCTAGATCTATCCATAAAGTATGTAAATCGACTTCAAACAAATATAAATAGGTCATCCGTTGGGCTATTTCTGTACTTCTAGAAAACGCAACTACGTAATTCTATGCTCAATTTTGTAAGTTGTGCAAAATTTGATGTCAATCTGACTAATATGAGGAGTTTGATGTCCAATTTACTTGAAATCTGGCGAAAATATATATGGAAGCTCTATCCAAATATTAAGCAATTTCAAACAAACTTGTCACAGGTTAGGTTATACTAATTTCGGAACGTTTTGTCCTTGGTGCGTCAATTACTTAAAATAAATCTATAATAAAAGGGAGCTATATCTAAATCTGGACCGATTTTCACGAAACAAGGCAGATATCACTCTAGGCTCAATTCAGTACGTTATGCCAAATTCCGTGCAAGTCCAAAGATATATAGCGACTTTTGTGCACCATTTATATGAAATCGGACGAAACTATATATGGGAGCTATATCTTAATTAGGACCGATTTTCACGAAACTTGGCAGACATCATTCTAGGCTCAATTCAGTACGTTGTTTCAAATTTCGTGCAAATCGAAAGATATATAAGGACTTTGGGGCACCATTTACATTAAATCGGACGAAACTATATATGGGGGCTATATCTACATCTGGACCGATTTTCTCGAAACTTGGCAGACATCACTCTAGGCTTAATTCAGTACGATATGCCAAAGGCAGACATCACTCTAGGTTCAATTCAGTACGTTATGCCAAATTTCGTGCAAATCGAAAGATATATTGGGACTTTGGTGCACCATTTACCATAAATCGGACGAAACTATATATGGGAGCTATATCTAAATCTGGACCGATTTTCACGAAACTTGGCAGACATCATTCTAGACCTAAATGATTAGGCTGTACAAATCGAAAGATATATAGGGACCGTTTACATTAAATCGGTTAAATATATATATGGGAGCTATATCTAAATCTGAACCGATTTTTCCCAATTTCAATAGGGTTCGTCCTTGGGCCGAATATGTGACATATGCCAAATTTCATCCAATTCGGATCATAAATGCGACCTGTACTTTGTTTACAATTTAACATGGATAGACAGACGGACGGACATGCATAAATCGACTTAGAAAGTGATTCTATGCATATTCTCAAAAGGAACCATGTGTCTATCTCGTTTCCTTTTGCCTGTTACAAACATATGCACAAAGACATAATACCTTGTACCACAGTGTGGTGAAGGGTGTAAAAAGGGGGTTACATGAGGACTAACCCTAAAATGGGGTGAATATTAATAATTTTTGGTAGGGAGATTTGTTATCACAAACGACTACAAAATGCCAAATTACAACAAATTTGGTTGAAAACCGCGCTCAAGAGCCCCAAAATACCAAAAATTGGGGGGTGCCCTTATATGTGGGCTATCAGAAAAAGTGGACCGATGTTTATAATTTTTAATGCGGAGATTTGCTAACTCAAAGCAGCAACTTTCAGCGAATTCGCATGAAAAACGCACTCAAGAACTTCAAAATACCGAAAATTTGGTGTTACCCTCTTATGGGGGCTATCAGAAAAAGTGGACCGATGTTTATAATTTTTTGTGTAGATATTTGGCACCAAATAAGAACCCAATGTACCAAATTTCAGCGTATTCTGTTGAAAAACGCGCTCAAGAACTCATAAATACCGAAAATTAGGGGATACCCTTTTATGGGGGCTATGCAGAAAAATGGACTTATATTTAGAATTTTTAATGGGGAGATTTGCTACCCAATAAGAACTCAAAGTACAAAATTTCAGCGAATTCGGTTGAAAAACGCACTCAAGAACTTCAAAATACCGAAAATTTGGGGGTACCCTTATAAGGGGGCTATCAGAAAAAGTGGACCGATGTTTATAATATGTTGTGTAGATATTTGGCACCAAATAAGAACCCTATGTACCAAATTACAGCGAATTCTGTTGAAAAACGCGCTCAAAAAGTCCAAAATACCGAAAATTGGGGGATACCCTTATATGGGGGCTATCCGGAAAAATTGACTTATATTTATAATTTTTAATGGGGAGATTTGCTACCCAATATGAACCTAAAGTACAAAATTTCAGCGAATTCGGGTGAAAAACGCACTCAAGAACTTCAAAATACCGAAAATTGGGGGGTACCCTTATATGGGGGCTATCAGAAAAAGTGGACCGATGTTTGTAATTTTTGGTGTAGATATTTGGCACCAAATAAGAACCCAATGTACTAAATTTCAGCGAATTCGGTTGAAAAACGAGATCAAGAACCGCAACATGCCGAAAATTTTGGGGTACCCTTATATGGGAGCTATGCCTAAACGTGGACCGATATATCCCATCTTCTAACTTGACCTGCTTGCAGACAAAAAACGACTCTATGCAACATTTTAGCGATGTATGTCAATTCGTTTAGACGCTAGAGTGATTACAACGGACGGACAGACGGACATACTTAAATCTTCATAGAATTTTATGCTGATCAAAAATATATATACTTTATAGGGTCGGAAATGATTATTTCGATGCGTTAAAAACGGAAAAACAAAACTAATATACCCTCCATACTATGGTGGAGGGTATAAAAAGGTCTAGATGGATATATGTCAAGTTTTGTTGAATATATAGTTAAGTCGGATTTAAAGTAAATGGTGCACCATTTCCCTGTATATCGTCCCATTTCCCTGTATATCTTTCCATGGTAACGAAATTTGGCTTATCGTACTGAACATAGTCTGGAATGATGTGTGTTAAGTTCCATGAAAATCGGTTCAGATTTAGATATAGCTCCCATATATATTTTCGTCCGAGTCAATGTAAATGAAGCACCAAAGTGACAATACGTTTTTGATTTGGACGGAGTTTGGCATAGCGTACTGAATTGGGTCTAGAATGACATGTTAAGTTTCGTGAAAATCGGTTGAGATTTATATATATTGTTACGAATATAACTTTAGATTTAAGTTAATTTAGATGAATTCCGTTAATTTAAGAATTTGAATTGTAACGTAAATTTCTACTACGCAGTTTATTCGAATAACTTCACAACAACAACTACTGTATAGATTTTTCTACATCCTTCCATTTTCTATTTTGTTATTGACGTACAATTCTTGATAAACGTCATCATTGATGATCGCTTAATTCCTCGTTTTTGTTACTCCCTCGCCTGTATAGGTGTTGTTGTTATTGTTCACTCAATGTAAGTTTGTATGTGTGTGTTGCATTGGTAGATTGTTCGTAATCTAGGTGTTACCAGATCGTCTGGAAACTTCTGTAGCGACAGGCAAGGCTCATATAAATAGGGGAAATGGAAAGGCAGTTAGTCAGTTGTGAATCAGATCGCGAATTGAAACAGTCAAGTAACGTAAAGCTGTGAAGTAACGTGCAAAGTAAAGTTGTGTCAATAAAGTCATTGTAATAATCGTAATCAGAAAGAACCCGCGTTTTATTTAGTACGAACTGTATTGGGAAAAAAAAACAACGTCTACACGGGATTAAGTAAAATCCAAGAACGTAACAATATATATATATATATATATATATATATAAATCTCACACACGATTTTGTACAATGTACTGAAGTTAATATAAATTAATTTCCGGCAAGTTTCGATGAAATCGTTTCGATTTTAGGTAAATGATGTTTGCCCGATCGACATGAAATTTTTCACAACGCATCAATGTTAGACTAGAATGACGTTGTTGCATTTTGTTGAAAGTGGTGCAGATACGAGCATATATATTTCGAACGGATTCTGATTGGAATTAAATTTTGAACAGTGCGCCATACCGAGTAGCATATATCAAGTATAATTTGAATTGATTAGTTCCATTGTACGCAAAAGACTCTAAATCTGCCCAAATGAATAGAAATTTTTCATAGGTTGCAGATAGGCATGGATTGATGTTTAGTGGTTTAATGGATTGATGTTAGTCTGTTCACTTATAGAAGGTCACATATTTAAGTACGTTCCCTCGAAGGAACATTGACATGAAATTAGTAGGATACATATGTAGAATATACCTAAAGTGGTGAAGGATATCATATAGTCGGTTCAGTCCGACTATACTACTTTTCTTATTGGTTATTTTATGAAAATGGCTAACAGCCTCTTATTCCAAGATGTAATACTGATAATATAAATCACAGCACATAAAGGGCATTATCTCCCAAATAACGTCTAAGAACATTTCCATCAATGTCTCCAAGAAAAAAGAGACGGTATAGGTAAATAATACTATTGCTTCAAATGATTTTGGCAGAAAAGTATCAATTACATTTTTCACAAAGCTGTAAAAGTTGATTTAAATCGTGGAAAATATATTCCACTTTAAAGTGATAGCATCAAGCGAGATATATGATATCTGTCACTTAAAAATTAATTAATTTTAAATTTTCTTAAACATCACTGCTACAAAGATTAATGACTTCACGAACAATATAACTTACCCTCACACATCAACAAGCACGTCAGCGGCATAAAACGTGAGAACTTGACCAATTTATGTCAAGTTTCGTTACAAAAAAAAAATGAAAACAAATAAACAGTAATGCTGGTGTGAACGTTTGAATGCCGGCCCAATGAGGGCTGGAAGGATAATTAATTCGTAACAAAATATCCTTGTACAACTGTATGAGGATGGTAGCTTAAAAATATTTGAGTATAATATCAATTTAATATTACATAAAATGTCCGTTTGTACTTTTGCGTTTTTAAAGAATTTAATACCCCTGAATTCCTAAAGTTTTTCCCAGTGTAAATGAAATGACTATATGGTGTTATCGTATAAATACACTGTTTATTTTTCTGGGATATTTTTATCCACAGAGAAGACGTGTGTATCAACACATTATCATTGATTACTATTAAACGGTCATTGACTTGTCCTTTGTTTACACAGAAATTAAACAATTCGAACAAACAAATTTTGAAACTATAAATTGCTTTCTTGTCCTTCTTAAAATAATCTCAACATTTGGAGATTACAGGCCAGACACTTAATCGGCTTTTAAATGAATGGAGATTTGTCGTTGCCGCATATAAATGTCTGTAGTATTTGTCAAGTCATTAGGAATTCACATCGGTCCTTAAATAGATTGACAGGGCATTATACAAATGGTTTTAACATGACCCAAAGCATAATAGTCTGGAGATGTGTTTTTAAATTTCTACTTAATGTTTCCATTTTTTTTTTTACATTTACTATTTTCATAAATTTTCTGTAAGCATTTTAGTTATGGAGTCGGCTCTCGAAATCGTCGTCATCACGAAGACATTAGGAGTATGCAAAAAGATAAAAGGCAATCTTGAAAACGACATTTATTTTTAGTTATTTAATTTCTTTAAGTTTGATTGTCAATTGAAGTGATTTATAAATATAATAGTTTTAGACCTCATATAAATGTACTCCCAATATTCGGTATTTTTAAGCCTTCGGACGCGGTTTCCGTACGAAATGGCTCTTATTTGGTATTTTTGGTTCTCACTGGGTATAAAATGTTTCTACTAAAAATTTTAAATGTGAGGCTTTCCTGCAATTTGTTCACCCTAATCAGCTATAATTTGATATTTTGGGCTTTCGTTGGGTAGAGAATCCTCCTACTTAAATATCAATATTGGTTCCTACTCCGAGATTCCAACTTGAGCGTCTATAATTTGGAACATTACATTTCAGAGCATGAACTACCAACTATTACATAATCCAATAACATAAATCCCCATACGATTTGACTACAGACATGTCACTTCAAAAAATAACCTGTAATAGTCCCAAGTAAAGATGTAAATATTTTTTCCTGAATTTAGGGAACCTAAACCTGTGTCACCAAGGATTTTTATCCTCAACAGGAATTTCCGACCCAGGTGCAATGAGCTCCATTTTGTCGCGTAGTGTAAATTATAATATTTTCAATTAATTACACATTTTGCATAACAGGCTGACAAGCCCCCCACAGACGCAGGTCTTTGTACGGATCATATGAGTACCGAGCCAAACAACAATTGTGAGCGATGAGATATCCAACCTACTCCGACCGACAAACTATAGATTTTAACAATGTCAAACCTTTAAGCGTAACACATCTAGAAATGAGGTTATGAGCGGAATAACGCGACGACTGGAAAGCACACAAACATATTATTTGAGACGCAAATTATGATAAAACCAAGAACATTTTAAGGATTAACAAAAACGGAATCAGCAGACTGACAAATATTCTCACAGAGAATCTCAGAATGCGGACACATTAACACTAAATTGGGTGCGTCCACATACTATTTGCAGAAGAATGTTTTGGTATAATACATTTACTTTTGCAACAAAATAAAGCCAACAGAGTTAATAATTAATAATGTTTCTGGAAATGCTTTATATTTATTTTCCAATTGTCAAGACACTTTTGATTGTAATTAATTCGATATTTTTAAATTCTCCTACAATATTATCAGCATGCCCCGAGGAATTGCCCACGGTTTTCAAGACTAATATCATTAAAGTTAAATGCAAACAATGACACTTGTATTCCATAGTAACACAATTTATCTTATTAATCAATGAAATTAAAGAGAGAGAAAAAGCAAAACGTGTATTGCCGTAGGAAACTGTGTATCTCTCTGACCGTTACCACAAATGGGCTACACGTTTCATAAGGAAAAAAGGATGCCGCAACATGTTTTTATCCTTTTTCCAACGAAAGCTACAAAATAACGGAGTACTCAGATACCATTAAATTGAGATTTGTAACGGTTGTGACCATTTAAGAGTAGATTAGTTACAAAAGTCTTGGCAAAGGCGAAAGATATTCATTTAAAATGGATAAGTGATACCAATTGTTGAGCGTTTTCCTTTACACTGGTTTTACTTTACAAATACATACATTAGATAATGCTAATAATTTTATGTAATCATAATATATATTTTTTCTGCATTCTCCGCATTTTCATAGCATTTTGTTTAAAATCAATTAATCGATTTTATTAAGGTGTAATGGTATTTTTGATGAATAAATGATGTTCATATTTTCAAAAAATTAATTCATATTTATATATTTTTCTTAATTCTATCCAATGCTTTTGTACATTTTCAATTTACTTTATAATAAGAAATTAAGTTTAGTCAAATAAAAAAAGGTAAGGAAAGTTCAAAAGTTGGATTGGGCCCTTCACCACTATGGGTACATACAAGAGGCGCTAATATAGAACATACATATCATCTTTAGAGGACCTTTGAAATAGAATATTTGAACCTATTACAAAATTCCATAGACATATAATTCTGAAATCTATGAAAAATTCCATAATTAATTCCATGTAATTATGCAACGGCGACATAAAATCAAAAGAAATATAGGGACTTTGGTGCACCATTTACATAAAATCAGACGTATATATATATATATATATGCAAATCAAAAGAAATGTAGGGGCTTTGATGGTCCATTAACATAAAATCGGAAGAAAATATATAAATATATGTCAGCTATATCTAAATCTGAACCGATTTCCAAATTTCGTCCCAATCGAAAGATATACAGGGACTTTAGTACAGCATTTACCTTAAATCGGACGAAAATAAAATATTTATGACAGTTATATCTAAATCTAAACCGATTTTCACGAAAGTTAGCACACATCATTCTTGACTCAATTGACGCTACGCAAATCAATTGAAATGTAGGGGCTTTCGTCGCTATTTACATAAAATATACAAATCGTATCATAAATGCGACTTCTATTTTATTGACAAAAATACATGGACGGACAGACAGACTGGCATAAATCTACTCAGAAAGTGATTCTATGCATATTCTATGCAAATTTATAGTGAATAGGTGTATCTTTTAATTTTAACTAATTATTTATATTGTTCCCCTGTATACCATTCATTACATTAAAAGCTATTTATGTTCTATTAAATCGCCCAACTATTTCGCCTAATGGAATAATTAATTCGATTTTGGTATGCGTATATATTTTTGAACAGACAGTTCATTTTGTAAATGAATATCATTAGTACAATGCTTCACAATTTGTTATCTGAACATTAAACTTAATGAATAGAGTGTATGTCGATTTAATATATGTGATTACATTTATAGATTTTACGCATCACCTGTTGTTGCAGTTCAAGTTTTCCCACTGTGTTATAATGTAATAATGATGTTATCAATCATATCTCACTTTCACTACGAATATATCAACGGAAGCTCCGAATGGATATACGGAGTTATAGACTTAATTAAATTATTACGTAACATTTTTAGATAACGTCAATAAAATAAATCATATTTACGATCCTGTAATCAGAATAAGAACAACCAAATATTATATATAGAAACAGGGAAATTAGTTCGTTATATACAATGTAAGAAAAAATATATGCTTAGCTGAAATTGGACGAAAATTCAGTACGCTGTGCAAAATTTTGTCTCAATTGGACAAATATTGAGAGTTTGGTGCACCATTTACACAAAATCAGACGAAACTATATATATATATATATATATATATATATATATATTTCAACAAAATTTCACGGTTGTCAACTTGCAGTAATTTCAGTACGCTGTCCAAACGAACATATATATATGAGAGCTATACCTAAATCTGAACCGATTTCAACAAAACTTCACCGAGTTCAAACTGGAAAATGTTGTCTCAATCGGACAAATACTGACAATTTGGTGCTCCAATTATATATAATCGGACGAACATATATATGAGGCCTATATTTAAATCTGAACAGATTTAACAAAACCTTATTGACGCCACCTTCTAGTAATTTCAGTACCCGATGAAAAATTTTGTCTTAAGCTTTATCTAAATATGAACCGGTTTTTTCCAATTTCAATAGTGTTCTCCTTGGTCCAAATAAGTGACCTGTGCCAAATTTCATCCAATTCGGATCATAAATGCGTCCTGCACTTTGTTTATAATTTAATATGGACAGACAGACAATGCGTAAATCGACTCAGAGGGCGTTTCTATGTATATTCTCCAATGGAATAAACATATGCACAAAGACATAGCACCCTGTACCACAGTGTGGTGAAGGGTATAAAGAAAAGGAATACACCTACCTCTGTTTTTACACGGTAGACTGGTTTCAGAAAAAGCCGTGTAAAAAAACTGTAAAAAAAGACATTGATCTTATACAAAAATGGGTGATTGGTTCCTAATCTATAAAACCTATTAAAATTAGTGAAAAACAAGAATTTTTAAGAACAAGAATTCATATTTATTTTATTAAATCAAATATATAATGCTTATTTTCACAATCATAGTAATTAATGATAAAAAAGATCTGCACTCTAATCTTAAAAGTAATATAAATTAAATGTATGGGATGTTCAGGAACTAAAAAAACTATGTTGTGAACGAAAAGAATAGGTTATTCAATATTTAAGGTAAAAAATAAAATAGAATAAGTGATTATCATAAATACAACAACATAAATTTAATTGCTGTCGTCATCAGTTATTCGCATTCGATTGCTTCGAACGCGTATACATTCACTATCATCGCTGGACTAATTTTGAACTGGACTTAACTCTGTTATGAGCCGTTGTTCGCCAATTCTTGCTACCTCTTTGTATAATTCCTTGTAACAAGCCATACAAGAATTCAGCTCGCGTTGGAATTGTGCAGCTCTTTCGACATTGGGATCATATTTGACGAAATGGTGTCCTAATTTTTTTGCAAGTTGAAGCCCTTCTTGAATTAAATTTTCAGTTAATTTTTCAGGTTCTTCACTATCACTGCTTTCTATAACATCAGCATTCTGTGAGGCAAAATGTAATATTTCGTCTTCGCTAAGAACTTTATCAATTATCAATGTCATCTAATACCAAGTCATCAAAACCCTACCCACCAACTGCGTGTGCTAAAGCAATTATATTGAGATATTCGTTTGTATTTTTCTCCACAGGATTTTTACTTTTTACACAATCTGGCCAAATTGCTCTCCAACATCCGTTTAAGGTTGATGGTCGTAAATCTGACAATGCTAAAGCAGCATGTGTAACGCAATCTTTGATAGAAAACTTTTTCCAGGCATCAATTACTGTTAGAGTTTTATCCCTATCCAAAGTGCCCAAAATGTACTGGAATGTTCGTTTGATATAATATGTTTTGAATGTTGCGATAATTCCTTGGTCCAGTGTTTGGATTAGGGGTGTGGTATTTGGTGGCAGGAACAAAACTTGTACATTTTCGGGAACAACTCTAGTTTAGTAAAAACGATCAGATTTTTCTGAAATTTTTTCTAGAGGTAGATATTTTTACCCTAATTATTGGGATATCGTTTTTTCTTGGGGGACGTACCCGGTTATTTGACCCGGGGGACGTACCGGTTACCCGGTTATTTGACCCGGAAGTTCGGGTACGGGTACACGGTTATATCCGGTTCTACGGATCCGGTTAAAATGATATATTAACCGGATCCGTAGAACCGGATACAACCGGATACCTGTACCCGAACTTCCCCAAGAAAAAAAGATATCCCCATAATTAGGGTAAAAATACCTACCTCTGAGAAAAATTTCAGAAAAATCTGTTCGTTTTTACTAAACTAGAGTTAAGCCCATTTTCGTGTTCCAACGGAGGATGCCCGGGTGCGTTGTCTACCAACAGAAGAACTTTAAATTGTAAGCCCTTTTCATTCAAATTTTTTCTAGTTCTGGCACAAAATTTTTAATGCACCAGTCTGTGAAAACTGTAGTCGTCACCCATGCTTTTTTATTGGCCATTCAATTAACCGGCAATGTATCAAAATCGACACCTTTCATTGCTCGAGACTTAAATGTACGATTGATAAGCAGGGGCTTTAAAATCCGATCACCAGAAGCGTTACTGCACAATAAAAATGTGACTCGATCTTTTTCAGCTTTAAAACCCCCAGCACTTTTTTGCGATTGGGCCACATATGTTCTTCTCGGCATTTTTTTTCCAAAAAAGACCGGTTTCGTCAGCGTTAAAAACCTGATCTGGACTGTATCCACCATCCGCTATTATTTTTTAAGTTTTAGTTGGTATTCTTCGGCGGCTTTCTGATCTCCAGAAGCAATCTCGCCCTTGATTTTTATGTTATGAAGCGCATGCCTATGGAGAAATCTCCTCATCCAACCTGTGCTTGCAGAAAATTCGTAGCTCTTCTCAGCAGTTGTTTGTGGGGATGTAGACGGTTGTTCGTCTTTTATCATTTTACAGAACCTTAATGCTTGCTGTTTGATATTGTTTCCGTCTACGGGAATTCTTTTTTGAGCATTTTCCTCCAGCCATATTATGAGTGCTTTTTCCATTTTTTCTTTAACAGCGTCTCTAGTGTGTGATGAAGACTTAACAGATAGGTTCGTTCCAGAAATCACCGTTTGCCTAATTGCAATTTCATTTTTCTTTATAGTTGTTATTGTGGCTTCAGTTAAACCGAACGTTTTACCAAGAGCAGTTGAGCCTTCTCCATTTCGAAGGCGATCTAAAATTTTAATCTTGGTTTCCAAAGAAATTGCCTTCCGTTTTAGTTTTAGTTTTATATCTGACATTTCCTTTTAGGGATACATAAAATATTTAACAAAATTAAAAAAACATAAATAATTGAATAAATACAAAATATTTTTTGGCTTACCTTTTATCTTAATGCGTTAAAATTAAATTTAATGGAAAATCAAATTTGCCTGCAAAAAATGTCTTTTCCAAGCACGTCTTATTGCATTGACAGTTCACAAAATATTAACACGTTTCAATTGCTCTGACCAGTAAATTTTATTGTATGCACATAAAGGGAATTCCCCTATATTAGTGCAGAATGCTCGCGTTGAACCATCCGTCGCGTTATATGTTATCGAAAATACAACAACCACAAGGAAACGACATGCGTTTGTGTTATCGTTTCCTTGTGGTTGTTGTATCGATACTATCGATGGTTTCAGACTTTTTTCTTTCATAAATACTTTTTTGTGATATGAACATACTTCGCAAAAAATAAATTTGACAAGAAAATTTATGTACATAAAATTTAAAATCGTGCTAAATGGAAAAAATCGTGTAAAAAAATTAAAAATTTTCAATTTTCAAACCGTGTTATATCAAAACCGTGTACAGAAAGACCGTGTAAAAACAGACTTAGGTGTATATTATGTGCATTGGTCGCAAAGCGCACGACACATAGCAGTGAGGAAAGTATGAATTTTTTCACATGCCTTGTTAACCACGATGCCAGATACCAACGAACTTCACAGTGAGGTGATGTCATAAGTAACGTAAGTACACCTAATTCTGTTTTTACACGAATTATATTTACACGAATTTGAAATAACACGAGTAAATACGAAAAAATATTTCTATTTTTACACGACATAATTTGAAATAACACGAATACAAAAAAAAAAAACAAAATTACTTTTTTTACATGAACTATTTATTTATTGAAGAAAATTCTGGAATGCTTTTGCTCAAACATCCCTGCCTTAATTAGAGTAACAACCCTGCATGGCATGAATTTCTGATATGACAACATTTTATATAATTCTGGTGTGTGTTCTGAGTTATGTCTATGTATGCGTAATTTCTGTTTTACGGGAAATGCGGGATTCCCCGAATTATTGAAAAAGTAAAAATGTACATAATGTATTGTACACACAATTTAGTTCCTATTTGACAATTATAATTGAAAGATCGTTAGTTTTTGCTGATTTTTAACAAGTGCTAAGTATAATAAAGTAGAAGCTCATATAATTTTGGTAGACCAATAACAGCTTAGTTTCAAATATTTAATTTTAGATTTTTGCATTTTTGATTAATAAAATATATTTTGGTAGCCACACCCATGTTACAAAATTCTCCTGCATTAAAAATGAGGAAAGCGATCAGCTTAGATACCAAAATCAAAATTTTAGATCAACTTGCAACGGTTGTGGGAAATAATTTCGGAATCCATGAAGCTACTGTAAGAACAATTAAAAAAAATATAAAAAAAACTGCAATTAGAGTATCAGTATGTTCTGGAACAAAATTAAGTGCAAAGTCATCATCGTATGTAAGGGATGTTGTTAAAGAGAAAATGGAAAAAGCTTTGGTAATCTGGATAGAAGACAAATCCCAAAAGAGAATACCAGTAGACGGACTTGCTATCAAGCAGACAGCATTAAGAATCTATAAACGTATCCAGGAAAATTGATCCAGATACATCATCTCAGTCAAAACAACATGCATTTTCCGCAAGTACTGGTTGGATGACTGGTTTTTTAAAAAGACACGCTCTCCACAATATAAAAATTAAGGGAGAAACTGAACCCGCTGATGAATTGGCTGCTAAAGAATTTCCCGAAAAACTCCTAGTACATCGTGCCTTAAGACCACGTTCCATGAAAAGTGTAGATTTCAATAAATTGCCTGTACACTGGATGGCGAACAAAAAGGCTTGGGTAACCAGTGCAATTTTCACAGAGTGGTTTCAGAAGCACGTCATCCCAGAAGTTAGGTGCTACATGAAAGAAAAATGTCTCGAATTTAAAGTTCTTTTGATTCTAGACAATGCAACAGGCCATCCAGTTTTGGAGCACCCAAACGTACAATTTTGTTTTTTGCCGCATAATATCACTTCCCTTATACAGCCACTAGACCAGGGGATAATTGCTACGTTTAAAACGTATTACATAAGAAATTCATTTCATTATGTTTTAGAAAAACTTGATAATTATGAGGAATCATCAGTCATAGATGAATGGAAAAAATTTTCTATAATGGACTGCATTAATCAAGTCAAGATCGCGTTAGATTTATTAAAGCCATCAACTTTGAACTCGTGTTGGAAAAATATTTGGCCAGAATGCGTAAAATGCAAAGATCCTGTTATCGATAATAACGCTGAACTTGCTGATATAATAACAATGGCCAATGCAATCGGTGGGGATGGATTCGATGACCTATCGTTAGCAGATGTAGAAGAATTGTTGGTAGATGAAAGCTTGAGCGAAAATGAAATTATAGATCTCACCCTTGAGACTCGTTATGATAAAGAACATAGTGACAGTGACGAAAGAGATCGTGCAATTTTGAAAGCATCTCTAATTAAAGAAGGTCTTGATCTCGCTACAAAATTAGGTAGTCATTTTGAACAACATGATCATGACGAGGAACGAGCTGCCAAATTTCAACGTGAACTGAAATCATTAATGGCATCTTACAGGGAAGTTTATAATGGGTTAACGCGAAATAAAACTCAATCTAAGATAACTGATTTCGTTCAAAAATCTACTGATGTCCCAACACAGTCGGCTAGAAATGATAATGATCAACAAAATCATTCCAGTGATGGCAGTGCTATTGTAGTCTTTCGCAAACGTTTACGTTTATTACCAGACAGTGACAATAAATAAAATTGTTTAATGTTTAAATTTTTCTTATAGTTCAACTTTATGCTATTTAAGTTTTTTGGCAATGAATTTCTGGTATTATTTTTTTATGAAATCTAAATTTTAATTTATTTTGCTATAATTTAGTTTATTTAATAAATTAAAACGAAAATAAATTCTTAAAATAACTACAACAATATTTTTTTGTATTATTTAGTCTAATTTTAACTTATTTTTTGAGGTCTAGAACCAATTTATTATTTTTGTACTTGGCCAGTATCTTTTTTACACGAATTTCTCGGGAACCATTCTATCGTGTAAAAACAGAATTAGGTGTACTTCGATTTGTTTTTAGTGACGAAGCTATGAAAAGTTCTGGGAAGAATTTCCTTAACAACAACCAAAAATCTGAGGAACTGATGAGAATCAGGGGCGAGATCCAAATAGTCTTCCCTGTCTTACCACCTGGTGTACAATACCATACAGTTCCCACTACTAAATAGTTATTTTTATAAAACAACAAACTGGGATTACACCTGACTATTTTGCAATAACAATTTAGTTTTTACAAATATCCTTTATAGAGATTTGTAATCGGTTTAAAGAGCCATTTGTTTGAATAAGAGACTGAGACTAAAATAACTATATCTATAACAATAATACATTAATTCCAATAATATTAGCAAGTGACCTTGTATGTACATGAACCAATTGATTTATTTAGTTAGTTTTCTCTATAAAAATGAATTGTGAAGTTTTCAATATAATATAGTTGCTTAGTACGGATGCAAATATTTCCTATACAATTTCCTGTTATACTTGAGTTTTACTGGAACATTAATTACATTTAGTAATATTGCTTAATAGCTAATCATATTCCATTTGGCTATAAATCCATTAAAGACTGACATATAAAATATAAAATTAAAAATGTTAAATATTCTTATAATATGTGGTAATTTTAGTACAGATTCTAGAAATCCCTGCTTAAATCATATAAATCCTTTTCGAATTAATATCAAATCTTAGTATTCAAGTGGGATAATCGTTTTAATGACATCCATTCAAAAACAAATTTCTAATGAATGACGAACAAATAAATACGTAGACATTTAAAGGCATTGACATTTGGAATTACGTAGGCACAGCATGACAATCCTTGTTGTTTGTAAATGTATCCAAATGTGAAATGAAAATATAACAATGGTTCATAACAATAACGTCGAAAAACAAATCCAAGAAAACTGTTCGCCATATGGTATTTGTTATTATTGCTGCTGTTAATAATGACGATGGCGCTACAAATGTCTGACGCATCGTCATTGAATAAAAGAATAATCAGTCAGTTTTGCCTGTTACATTTGTCATACTGATGCCTTATTCGTGTTGGTGTGGCTAGACGATATATTAAATTCTCTGAGGATTGCAACATCTCTATGTTGTTGTCACTGTGATGTCTCATATGTTTTTCTGGGTCAAATTTCATTCATTAGAAGAAATACAAATATATAAAGAGTTTCATAAATGCAATGTAATCTTTATATAATAAATGTAATCTTTGTATAATAAACAAATAAGAGCAATAAAATCAATGATGAAATGACCCTACACTATTAGAGCTATACAAAGGGGTAAAACCTGTACACTTGGCAAAGACATGGATAGACAATTTTTGACAAAAACAAAAAAAAAACAGCAAGGAAAGTTCAAAAGTCGGATGGGGCCGACTATATGATATCCTTCACCAATTTGGGTACATGCAAGACATGATAATATCTACAATATCCTGTAGATAGAACAGTCATAGAATCTTTGGAGGACAATTGAGATGGAATCGTGCGAAATTAAATGTGTTATCTAGATAAATATTTGAACAAATTAAAAAATCCCATACACATGCCATTCTGAAATCAATGCCAAAAAATAAATTTCTATGAAAAAGAAGCGGTTTTCTAAATCTTTAAACCGAATACTCTGATATTTGGAATAACTATATGTGTTTTTGGAAATAATTCGGTCGAATCCGAACGTTCTATACGTGATGCTTCCGACGCACCCAATCTTGTGTAGATGTGTCTGCAGGCTGAGATAAAAAAGTCTGTTAATAAAAAAAGTTTTGGGTATCCCAATGAAATGCCTGGTTTATTCCAAAGCATTCTGTAGATCTCTTTAGCCCATGACACCATAACAAGACGTACAATATGACGGTACAGTAGTATGCGACTACATCAATAGTGTGATATACAATTATCACATCTTGGTATAATATCCAACCTCCGTCTATGTTTGTATAATATGAATCTTTAAAACAACTCTAGCATATAACGTTCTGTAGGGAATCATGAAATCTGCTTTACCCTACCTTACACTACTCTTTACGGATTTAGTTGTCTTCTTCGAATCCATTTACTTTATTCCCAAAGATTGGTCCAACCTAGCTCAACCCGGAACTACTTTAACAGATGTTTCCCTCTGTGCGACTTCTACATTTTAAAATGCCTTGTCAATAATTATAGTGTCGAACTCAATCGCTCGCAATTTGTATTCATATGAAAAAAAACTTTATGAAGTAATTGAAAATCTATGTGTCCGAAGCTTCAGTTCAAATCCTCTACTCCCTGCACAACTCTACATGTGTTGCTTCTGTATGTCATGAACTCAAAATTGCATTGTGTGTTGGGGAAATACATTGTCTATACAAACAAATCTAAAGGGGAAGTAGAAAATAAATTGCATGCAGTCGTAAATTTCGGAGGCATGCTTGGTCTCTGTATGAAACAAATATCGAAATACTATATTTTGCAAATATGTTTCGTGAGAAGAGCAAAAACCGTAACTGAATTTATTGCATTATTTAAATATCTTATCAGGAAAAAGTACAATGCAGATGCTTTCTTTTAAATCTGTTGGATTATGTGTCGTATACTTTACGACAACAGTTATACGTTAATACTTTTGGAAAGCTCTATTATGATACTGAGTTTTTTTTCCAACGAAATATCTAAATGCATATGAAAATCAACTTTTATTTGGAAAAATAGTGTTTTTAAATAAATCAAAAGATATGACAGAATTATATCAAACTATGTTCATGTTACAAAATACTATTAGTGATTGACTGACTTAACGATTCATCGCCGCCCAGACGAACCGGCTTAAGCTAGACTCTTGAAATTTAGAGTGAGGGTCACTCTTAGTCCTAAGGTATCAGATAAAGCTGGGTTCTTGAAAATGTGTACTAGAACGACACGAAAAGTTCTAAGAAGTACTATGGTATTATTTGTAATTGGCGAAACGGAGGAGCTATAAATATCCGAAAAGTGCTAAAATGTACTTAGTTTGGTACAAATGCGTAGCATGGATATATCTTGGACATTTGTACTTATGTGTACGAAAAATACTAAAAGGTACTATATTTGGTGCACTTTGGATTTAGGTGAATCGATAAAGCTGGAACACAGAACATTGGAAATAAAATTACTACTGCATTGTAGAATTGAGGTATGTAGGTAGTTTTGGAAATTCGTACCTATGTGTCCTAAATGGTACTAAATTTAATACAACTTGGATTTAGCTGAACCGATAGAGCTGGAATACTAACAATTTGGAATTAAGATCAATTTTGGGGTGTAGTATTGGTGTATGTAGGAGGTTTTGCAAGTTTTAATACTAAATTTGGCACAATTAGATTTCTGTGTGAACTGATAGATCCGGAATTCTGAAGTTTGGAGTTAGGATCATTGTTGGGGTATATGATTGGGATCTGTAGGAAGATTTGAAAATTTTTTCTACCGTGTACTAAATGGTACTAAATTTGGATTTTGTATGAACTGATAGAGCCAGAATTCTGAAGTTTGGAGTTAGGATCACCGTTGGATTGGGGTATGTAGAAAGTTTTGGAAATTTCTACTAATGTGTGATGGTACTAAATTTGCTACAATTTGGATTCAAGTTGAACTAATAGATATAGAATACTAAAAATTTAAAATTAGGATTACTGTTGAAGTGTAGAATTGAGGTATGTACTAATGTCTACTAAATTGGTACAATTTGAATTTAGAGTGAACCGATAAAGGTTGGAATCCTTAAATTGAAAAATAAAATAAATGGTACTAAATTTAATACAATTTTGGTCCGTTAGGGTTGGAATCCTGAACATACTGTTGGAGAGTAAGAATGGTACTAAATTTGGTTGAATCGATAGAGCACGAATCCTGAAATTTGGATTAAAGCTTATTGTTGGATTGTTAGGATAGGTAGTTATGGAAATTTGTATAATTGTGTACTAACTATGATAAAATTTGTATTTGAGTGAACCAATAGAGCTAGAATCATGAAACATGGAATCAATTTGAAAATAAGTACTACAAGAGTACAAAACGTAATAAATGATATCAATTTAAGAACCAGTAAGGAAAGTTCAAAAGTCGGACGGGGCCGACTATATGATACCCTTCACCACTATGGGTACATGCAAGACATGTTAATATCTACAATATCCTGTAGATATAGACATTTCGCATACATCAGTCGGGACCTAATTCAGTACTCTGTGTAAAATTTTGCTTCAATCGGACCAATATTGGGAGTTTGGTGCGCAATTTACCTTAAATCGGACGAAACTATATATGGGAGCTATATCTAAATCTGAACCGATTTCAACAAAACTTCGCATTCATCAATGACCTAATTTAGTACGCGGTGCAAAATTTTGTCTCAATCGGATAAATATTGGCAGTATGTTGCTCCATTTACATAAAATCGGACGAAACTATAAATAGCATATTTAGATATAAATCTGAACCGATTCCAACAAAATTTCTCATACATCAGTCGGGACCTAATTCAGTACTCTGTGCAAAATATTGCTTTAGTCGGACCACTATTGGGAGTTTGGTGCACTATTTACATGAAATCGGACGAAACTATGCCAAATTTCATACAAATCGGATCATAAATGCGATCTGTACTTTGTTAACAAAAATACATGGATGGACGGACGGACATGCATATATCGACTCAGAAAGTGATTCTATGCATATTCACAAAAGGAACCATGGGTCTATCTCGATTATTTTTGCCTGTTACATACATATGCACAACGACACAATACCCTATACCACAGTGCGGTGAAGGGTATAAAAAGGTGGTTATAAGGGGACCACCCCTAAAAGGAGGCGAATATTAGTAATTTTTAGGAGGGAGGTTTGTTACCATATACGACTACAAACAAACCAAATTACAAAGAATTTGGTGGAAAAACGCGTTCAAGAACCCCAAAATACCGAAAATTGGGGGGTACCCTTATATGGGGGCTACCCGAAAAAGTGGACCTATATTTATTATTTTTAGTGGAGATATTTGCTACCTAATAAGAACTCGATGTACTAAATTAAAGTCAATTCGGTCGAAAAATACGATCAGAACCCCCAAAATACCAAAAATTTGGGAGTACCGTTATATGGGGACTACCAGAAAAACTGGAACTATATTTATAATTTTTAGTGGAATAATTTGGTACACAATAAGAACCGAATGTACAAAATTTCAGAGAATTCAGTTATAAAACGAGCCCAAGAACCCCAAAATACCGAAAACTGGGGTACCTTTATATAAGGGGTACCCGAAAAAATGGACCTATATTTATAATTTTTTGTGGGGACATTTAGTACCCAATAAGAACCCAATGTACCAAATTTCAGCGTATTCGGTTGAAAAACGCGCTCAATAACCCCAAAATACCGAAAATTGGGGGGTACCCTTATGGGAGCTATGCCTAAACGTGGACCGATTTTCTCCAATTTCAATAGGGTTCGTTCTTGGGCCAATTAAGTGACCTGTGCCAAATTTCATCCAGATCGGATCATAAATGCGACCTGTACTTTGTTAACAAAAATACATGGACGGACAGACGGACATGCATAAATCGACTCAGAAAGTGATTCTATGCATATTCTCAAAAGGAACCATGGGTCTATCTCGATTATTTTTGCCTGTTACAAACATATGCACAAAGACATAATACCCTGTACCACAGTGTGGTGAAGGGTATAATAAAGCTAGATTTCTGTTGCTGTCAGGATTTGCAGTGTAGTGTTAAGATATGTGAGTAGTTTGGAAATGTTCCAATTAGCCCATCTGACATTCTATGAAAACAACATAATATGTTAAGATATGTTTAAATATTTGGCACTTTCACTAACGAAGTAGCTGGCATATACTAGTTCAAAATAAAAACCAGATTAAAAAAAATTAAATTTGAACGGGCCCGACTATATGGATCATTGCGGAATTGCTGTCAATTAATTATTGACTTCGCCACACTTACAAGGTTACCCTGACTTTCTGCATATTTTTGTAACAGGCCAAAGGAAAACGAGATGAACATATGGGTACTTTTAAGGACATGTATAAAATTCTAAACAAAGTAAAGATGATGAAAGTTTGGTACAGCTCATTTATTTAAAATAACGAAGGACCCTATTGAAATTGAACAAAATCATTTCAGATTCAGATAAAGCTCCCATATATATGTGAGATTAATTTACAATAGTTCACTGAAGTCACAATGTTTGTCTGAATGCAACAAACTTTCAAACAGCTTAACCCATTAACGTGTAAAGTTTGGGATGTAGATATAGCTTACATATATATTAGTCCGATTTTATGAAAATGGTGCCCAAAAACACAAAATTTGTCCAATTGACAAGAAATTTACATAGGATAAAGAAATAGGTCTGGAATGTCGTAGTATATATATATATACTAGCAAAGTACCGGCTACTTCGTATGCGGAAAGGGAATAAAAAAATATTTCATATGGAAATCGTGAATACCGTATAGTTAGTTGTATAGTTCTGAATTCCACCTCTATTCCTACATTTAATAACAAGTTTATTACCATTAAGTACTCTTCATACACATAAGCACTATTTTCCGAAATCCATACTTTAGCAAAAACGTACAGGTTCCATATGTAATTCCATTTAGAACTTTTCATTATACATTTTCAAGACTACCTCTATACCGTCACCTCCACTAAATTTAGTACCAAAAACCCTTTGGTCCTTCTTTCTAACTCTCTGTCAATGACCAACATTCTAAATTTTAGGTTTCCAGCTCTCTCCGTTACCCAAATTCATATTATTCAAAATTTTGTGAATTTTTTTCTATTTACTATTGGTACACATAAATTCGAGTTTCCAAAGTTGTCTCCGTAGCTCAATACTACACTTCAACAGTAATCTAAGTTCCAAATCTCAAGATTCAACCAAATCCAAATTGTTTTAAATTTAGTACCATTTAGTAATTCTCATACTCATAGGTAAGAATTTTAAAACTACATTAATCCTACACTCTTAAAGTAATCTTACTTCCACCAAAGTCCAAATTGTTCCAAATTTAGAGATTTTCGTACTCATAAGTACAAATTTCCAAATGTACCTCAATCCTTCTTTCAAATAGTCCAAATTTAAGAATTTCAGCTCTGTGTGAAACCATTCCGAACTTTTCGTATATGGGTACGAAAAGTGACCAATCTCAATATTCCAAACCTGCTTTCAATCGTAAGTCCAAATTTAAGAATTTCAGCTCTATCTGTTCACTAAACTGTACCATATTTGGTACCATTCTGTACTTTTCCTACACTCCCAGAGTAACCTAAGTTCCAACTTTCAGGATTCGAGTTCTACCCGTTCACCAAAGTCCAAATTGTACCAAATTTTTTGGTTGGTGTACCCAAAGTACAAATTTCCAAAAATACCTCAGTCATGCACTTCTCAACAACCTTAGGTCCACATTTAAAGATTCCAGCTCTATTCGTTCACCAACATCCAAATTGTACCATTTATTACTTTTCGTAGACGTAAGTATGAGTTTCTAATACTGCCTCAATTTGCCACTGAAACAGTAATTTTATTCATTAATTTCAGGATAACAGCACTATCTCTTGACATAGATCCAAATTGTACCATATTTAGTACTTTTCGTACTCATGAGTTCGAATTTCCAACACTGTCTCAATCCTTTGCTATAAGAGTAATTTTACTTTCAAATCCATTCATCTCTATCCTTTCACTCAAATCTAAATTGTACTAAACTTAGCACCATTTAGTACAGATAATTACGTATTTTGAAAACTACCTCATCCTACACTTCAGCCTTATTTTTAAGTCCAAATATTAGGATTCCCGCCCACACGAAACGAATTATACCATATTTAGTACCAATTAGGTCTTCTCGTATCCATAAGTACGAAATTCCAATACTTCCTTAATCTTGTAATTTTAATTCCAAATTTACGTTTACTATCTCTATCCGTTTACTCGAATCAGAATTGTACCAAATTTTTTACCATTTAGTATACATAATGACGAATTTAAAAAAATTACCGACATATCTCAATTCTGCACTCAGACTGTAATATTAATTCAAAATTTCAGAATACAGCCCTATCCGTTCACTCATTTGTAAGCTTTTTGGTACCATTTAGTACTTTTTGTTTCTATACGTAAGAATTTCTTAAAATAAGTCAATCCTACACTCCAACAGTAATTTTAATTAAAAAATTCGGGAGTCCACCTCTATCCGTTCTATCCGTTGTACCAAATATAGTACTATTTAGTACACATAGGTAATATGCTTCCATATCTCAATTCTATGTTCAAACATCAACCATTATTCCAAATTATGGGTTTCCAGCTCTCTCCGTTCACGCAAATCCATCTATTGCCGTTTAGAACTTTTCGTACATATAAATACGAGTTTCCAAAGATGTCTCTATAGCTCAATCTTCAACAGAACTCTTAATTCCAAATTTCAGGTTTTCAGTTCTATCCTTTCAAGCAACATCCAAATTGTACTAAATTTAGTACCATATATACCTTTCGTACCAATAAGTACGAATTTCATAATCTACCTCAGTCCTACACTCCAACAGTCATTTTAATTCCCAATTTGAAGACTTCAGTTCTATCTGTTCACCTAAATCCAACTTCCACCAAATTTAGTACCATTTAGTACTTTTCGTACAAAAAAGTACGATTTTTTAAAGCTAATTCCGATTATCAAGATTCCATCTCTACACACTCAACTGAAGGTAAATAGTACGGAATTTAGTACCATTTTACACTTTTTATACACATAAGTACGAATGTCTTAAACCATTTCCGTACATCAACACCACTTTCCAACCTGTATTCCATTTAAAATGTCAAGATTCCAGCAATATATGTTCAATATATATACAATAGGAACAAAATTCGGTAAAGTTTAGTACCTTTAGTACACTTATAGGTCGAATCTCCAAAAACTCTTTTGCACATCTTTCTAACTTTCCATCAGTGATCAACATTCCAAATTTCAGAATTCTAGCTCTTCTTGTTCGCTAATAAAAAGGGTACCATATTTAATACATTTTAGTACTTTTCGTACCCTTCTACTTCCAACAAAACTACCTGCATACCCCGATCCTACACCCCCATAATGATTCCAAATTCAAATTTAAATGTACAAAATTTAGTACAAAGTAGTACGAATTTCCAATACTTCTTACTAAACCCACACCCCCATAGTTATCCTAAATCCAAGTTTCAGAATTCCAACTCTATCGGTTCATCCACAATTCAATTTGTACCAAATTTAGTACACTGTAGTACGAATTTCCAAAACTTCCTACTTAACCCAAACCTACACTCCACAGTGATCCTAATTCCAAGTTTCAGAATTCTAACGCTATCGGTTCACTAACAATCCAAATTGTACCAAATTTAGTACACAGTAGTACGAATTTCCAAAACCTCCAACTTACCCTAACCCTACAACTCCACAGTGACACTAAATCCAAGTTTCAGGATTCCAGCTCTATCGGTTCACCCACAATTCAAATTGTACCAAATTTAGTACATAGTAGTACCAATTTCCAAAACTTCCTAAATACCCCAATCCTACACCCCACAGTGATCCTAAATCCAAGTTTCAGGATTCCAACTCTACCTACAGTTCAAATTGTACGATATTTAGTACACAGTAATACGAATTTCGAAAACTTCTTACTTACCCCAAACAGAGATGCTAAATCCAAGTTTCAGGATTACAACTCTTTCGGTTCACTTACAATTCAAATTGTACCAAATTTAGTACACAGTAGTACGAATGTCCAAAACGTCCCACTAAACCCAAACTTTCACCCCCAGAGTGATCCTAAATCCAAGATTTAGGATTCCAACTCTATCGGTTCACCCACAATTCAAATTATATCAAATTTAGTACACACTAGCGGGCCCGGCAAACGTTGTCTTGCCGAGCTATATAGTTGATGTATAATTTTCGTAATTTTAGGTTGGTTTTTATACCCTCCACAGATTTTTGTAATACATTGGAATTTGTCCGAACATACAGAAAATAACATTACAGTACTGAATATCTAAAATTTTATGTTTATGAGCTATTTGCTATTTTTGTCTTCTAAAGTTTCGTTGATTAATTGAATTCGTGGAAAATCAATTTAAATTAAAAACATTTAAATGCACTTATAAGTTTGACTTCCGGATTTAATTACATTTTCCCCAATATGTTTATTAGACTTCCATATAACGGTAGCGTAATATTAAATTAGATTTTTATACCCTCCATGATTTAATATAGAACTTTGAAATTTGTAAATTTCTGCTACTCATAAGATATTTGGTATTGAAAATGTTACATTTTCGTTCACTTTTTACGGTAGCCCCCAATATTCAACAGAATTACTTCTAATTTAATAATACTAATACTGCCTAATTGAGATGATCAATATTGGCCCAAGAATTCGAATATCGCCCATATAACGAATATCCCCCATATACCTAAAATTCGGTATTTGGCTGTAATATCGCCTATATAATAGTACTCCACATTTTCGATGATATGGGGGATTTGAGCACGTTTTTAAATATAATCGGCTGTAATTTGACATATATCCATTCCCATTGTAGTAGCTGTAATATATCATTCCGGGATGGTAAAACACATTTTTGCGGAAACAATTCTATTTATAACCAAAATTTCGTATTGTAAAGACGTTGAGCGAATTCGGTTGGCCATGAATATTTCCCGTTTAATTATCGGTATGTCTGTAATTTTGAACATTATTTTTTCAGAGCATGGACAACTTACTACCACATAATACTGAAACATTGTCCCCACCGATTTAGGGAATCTACAAAGTGCGAAGTGTTGTGTTTATAAGTTCAAAGACATTAACCAACGATTAGGAAAGATTTGATATTTCTCATGACATTGCAACATTTTAGGTTAGGATCAACATGTCCTTATTATTATTATTTTAAAGAAAATAATCTAGACATGAATCTTAGAATCAGAACACTATTTCGACTGTCTTCTGATTTTCATTCTTGCATTTTTCCCAAAATTTACGTGGTTTTTATAGAAAACCGTGTACATACAATGATCGCGTGTACATTCAATGATATACTTCTCAAATATTTTTTGTATTTTCACAAACAAAAAAGTTTAAATACAATGTCAATCCAATTGAAAATGAAAATTTTCAATAATTGACAAATGAAGGCTTATAGGATTGGTCGCTACCAATTCTAGCCCAAAATATCTCAAAGCAACTACGACGTGGTGCAATCAAATAGCTTGATACAAAATTCGTGGAAATGCAAATATGCTTCATAGTAATTTTTTTTCAAATTTTCCGCGGTTTTCAAGACTAAGATCAGATAAATCCGTTCAGCCGGTCTCGAGTTTTAGCGAGAACAGCAATTCATTTTTATATACAAATATACAATAGTTTTTTCAAGGCAATGACAATCCAATTGATTGTAGAAAATAAACATATTTTGAGAATTTTCCATAAATGACAATTACTTAAAGATATTATACGCTGCCAATTTTCGACCAAAATATGTCCAAGAATAACTACGAAGAGATGAAATCATAAAGGTTCGATATAAAATGTGTGGACATTCTAATATCTTTCAAAATAATTTTTGCAACATTTTCGCGGATTTTTCTCAAAATGTTCTTTCATAAAACCTTTCCACTTCAATTACAAACTACTAACAGAAACTGTAAGTTAAATCGTCCAGCCGTTTCTTTAAAATAATTTTTGCAACATTTTCGCGGATTTTCTCAAAATGTTCTTTCATTAAAACCTCTCCACTTCAATTACAGACAAATAACAGAAATTATAAGTAAAATCGGTCCAGCCATTTTTTTAAAATAATTTTTGCAAGATTTTCGCGGATTTTTCTTAAAATTTTCTTTTATAAAAACCTTCCCACTGTAATTACCAACAACTGAAAGAAACTTTGAGTCAAATCGGTTCAACCGTTCTCAATTGATGAGTTAGTATACATTTTTATGGCTCCATTTTTATATATATATGTATATATATAGATTAGTAAAAATTTTTAAAATTTCCTACATATTTCGATCTTACACCCCAACAGTGATCCTGATTCCAAATTTCATGATTCATTGTTACGAATATTTTAACTTTAGATTGGTATAACATTTAGTTAATTTAGAAAGATGACTGCAATTGCACATCATCCGTTTTGGAATTGAGGATATAGAATTAACTGAATTGTAATGTAAATTTCTACTACGCAGTTTATTTGAATAACTTCACAACAACAACCACTGTATAGATTTTTCTACATCCTTCCATTTCCTCTTTCATTTTCTATTTTGTTATTGTCGTACAATTCTTGTTAAACGTCATTCCTCTTTGTTATTCCCTCGCCTGTATATGTGTTGTTGTTATTCCTCTTTCTTTGTTATTCCCTCGCCTGTATATGTGTTGTTGTTATTCCTCTTTCTTTGTTATTCCCTCGCCTGTATATGTGTTGTTGTTATTGTAAGTTTGTTTACTCAAGTTTGTTGTTGTTATTGTTCACTCAGTAAGTTTGTTGTTGTTATTGTTACTCAATGTGTTTGTTGCATTGGTAGATTGTTCGTGATCTAGGTGTTACCAGATCGTCTAGAAACTTCTGTAGCGACAGGCAGGGCTCATATAAATAGAGGGAATGGAAAGGCAGTGAGTCAGTTGTGAATCAGATCGCGAATTGAAACCGTCGTGTAAAGTAAAGTGCAAAGTAAAGTTGTGTGAATAAAGTCATTGTAATAATCGTAATCTGAACGAACCCGCGTTTTATTTGGTACGAACTGTATCGGGAAATAAAACAACGTCTACACGGGAATAAGTGAAGTCCAAGAACGTAACAATTGGTGTCGGAAGTGAGATTACGATAGTACTACGATGAAGTTTAAGGATCTACGAGTGGAAGACTTGAAGAAGGAGCTGAATAAATTGGAATTGTCCTCTACTGGCAACAAGGCTGAACTCCAAAAACGTCTGTTGGATGAGTTCGAGCGCCGTGGTATGAACATCGATACATATGAGTTTGACAGTAAGGATGAAGTGGATTTATCGGAAATGGGCGAATCCAACGGTGGGGAAGTCTCGTCAGTAGCTGCCAGGGGTGACGATTTCAGGGAAATGCTGGCTAAAATGTTCGAAGAGAATTCCAGAAACACGAGACGAATGTTCGAAGAGAATTCCAGAAAGTTAGATGAACTCAAGGCGGAGAATTGTAGAATGTTTGACGAGAAACTCGAGAAAATTACAGAAGTTATTGGAAGGAGAGTGGAAACCGTGGAGGTCCAAATTAAAGAGTTGGATAAGAAAGTGCAGTCGGTCGACGAGAAGATTCTGTCTGTGGATGAGAAATTTCTGGCCCACGACCACAGGTTTACGAATCTGGAGAAGAAAATGTCGGAACTGGAAATCAAAGGTGGTCCGGTGCGAGTTCCGGATAACACGCTAAAAATCAAACCTCCTGTATTCGACGGCTCTACGTCATTCAATGTTTTCAAGTTACAGTTCGAGACAGTGGCTTCTAGAAATTCGTGGAACGACAGCGACAAAGCGGTTGCACTACTTCTGGCATTGAAGGGCAGTGCTGCTGATGTTATACAGAGTATTCCTGTCGCTTCTAGAAGCAACTATGAAGATGTTATTGCTGCACTGGAACGTAAGTACGGTGGCGAACATAAACAAAACATCTACCTTATGGAATTAAGGGGAAGAGTACAGAGGGCAAACGAGATGTTACAAGACTTCGCAGCTGAGGTGGAACGTTTGGTGCTAATGGCGTATCCAGGAGAGAATCACCCATTGCTGGACCGTATGAAAATCGAAACCTTTGTGAATGGCATACGTGACCCCGTTAACTCGATCAAGGACGCCATGAGGCAGGTAATAGAAGAAACAAAGTTAGCAGGGATGACTAAGCCCAGGGTTAGATGCTACAACTGCAATAAAGCAGGTCATATTGCGCGCGAATGCAGAGCTAAGCGCAAACGATCCAGGTCATCGTCACCACCTCCAACGAAAGATGGTAGAAGAATGGCTCAACAGTCCACCAAGGAGTCACCGTTAAACTAAATCGAGCCAGTCCAGCGGGGCATGAACTGGCTCCCATCGACGATGGCCCCACAATCTCCATAGCAATAGTACAACAGAAAAGTCACAACCTAACAACAACTGGGTACATCAATGGTGACAAGCGAGTTCTGACGTTAGATACTGGCGCATCAAAGTCCATCATAAGATCAGATCTGGTAAAGGGAAACATAACGCAACTTAATGGAGTCAGACTGCGCACAGCAACGGGGGAGCCCGCGGCCGTACACGGCAAGATTACCCTGAGACTAACTATTGCCAATAAATCGGTGAATTACGATTTTATAGTTGCCGATATCGTAGACGAAGTGATAATAGGCGCAGATTTTATGATTGCCTTCGGTATCAATCTGGATATGAAAGAGCGTGTGATGACCTGGTCTAACGTCGAAATTCCGTTAAACGTGGGCTACGATGAAAGTACACCCATTAGACGTCTGACTACGGACCATCCAGAGATAATACCGCCCTGTGCCGAAGCAATAATATGGGTACCAATGAATGGAGATTGTGGAGCCGAGAAGTTGTGGGTGGTGGAACCAGCAGAAAACAGATACAGTAACATCCTAATAGCGAATGCCCTGGTGAAAAGCAACGAGGACGGATTGATTCCTGTTAGAGTTTTGAACCTGTCAAACAAGCAAGAGCAAATTTGCCAATTTTCCGAAGTTGGACAATGCACACCAGCTGAAGCTGTAGTTAATTTGGAAACTAGCACCGAAAAGCCAGCAGCTATGGAGAAGAAGCACCTCGACGGCTACATAAAAGAGTGGACACACCAATTATCACCTTCCGAGAGGAACGCGTTGACAAAAGAGCACCAAGGAAGAACATCAGTGGTGAAGCATGAAATCAATACAGCAGACGCGCGACCCATTAAACAGTGTTCCCCTGGGCCAAAAGAGACGAGGTACAGAAGCTGATAAGTGAAATGGAAAAGAGTGGTGTAATAGAGCCATCGTCAAGTCCATGGTGCTCCCCAGTGGTCTTGGTCAAGAAGAAAGACGGAAGCACCCGGTTTTGTGTGGACTACCGAAAGTTAAATGATGTCACCAAGAAAGACAGCTATCCGCTCCCAAGAATCGACGACACATTGGACACATTAGCCGGGACGTCATGGTTCTCCACCCTCGACCTGCAGAGTGGGTACTGGCAAGTAGAGATCGCCGAGAAAGATAAGGAGAAAACAGCGTTTGGCGTTAATGGGGGTCTCTGGCAGTTCAATGTCATGCCATTCGGACTCTGCAACGCCCCGGCTACATTTGAAAGGCTGATGGAGCGTGTGTTAAAAGGGCTGCAGTGGAAGTCATGCCTCATATACCTGGATGACATCATAGTCATGGGACGCAACTTCGACGAACACATCAAGAATTTAAAGGATGTTC
>NW_026881505.1:0-34738 GCF_032173495.1 Musca vetustissima | reverse complement strand
GCCTCATCGGTTCACCATTTATATAAAATCGTGAGAAAATATATATGGGAGCTATATCTAAATCTGAACATATTTCAACAAATCTTCGCATACATCAATCTGGGCCTAATTTAATGCTCTGTGCAAAATTTAGTGTCAATCGGACCAATATTGGCTCTATGGAAAATTTTGGCTCAATCGGATAAACATTGGCAGTATGGTGCTCCATTTACATAAAATCGGACGAAACTATATATGGGAGCTATATGTAAATCAGAGCCGATTTCAAAAAAACTTCACGGACGTCAACATGTAGTAATTTCAATACGCTATGCAATGTTTTGGCTCAATCGGATAAACATTGGCAGTATGATGCTCCATTTACTAAAATCGGTGAAAACTATAAATGGGAGCTAAATCTTAATGTGAACCGATTTTCTCCAATGGGGCTCGTCATTGGGCCAAATAAGCGACATGCGCCATATTTCATCCAAATCGGATTGTAAATGCGACCTGTGCGTTGTTCACAAAATACATGGACGGACGGTTTGTAACAGGCAAAAGGAAACGAGATAGACCCATGGTTCCTTTTGAGAATATAGAATAGAATCCCTTTCTGAGTCGATTTACGCTTGTCCGTCCGTCCGTCTGTCCATGTTAAATTGTAAACAAAGTGCAGGTCGCATTTATGATCAGAATGAGGTGAAATTTGGCACAGATCATTTATTTGGCCCAAGGACGAACCCTATTGAAATTGTGAATAATTGGGGGCTACCCAAAACCTGCAGACAAGAGACAACTTTATGCAAAATTTTGGCGATCTATCTCAATTCGTTTAGACGCTAGAGTGATTACAACAGAAAGACGGACCTGCATATTTATCTTAGTCGAATTTCATGTCAATGGCCCTTCAAAAATGCAAGGTCTGTAAGGATGTATTTATTGAATTAGCCAAAGTGGTAAAGGGTATCATATAGTGGGACCCGTCCGACTATACTACTTTTCTTAATGGGGTTTTCTCGATTTATGAATAAGCCACTTATTTCACGGCCTTCGTTTTAATGTAAGAGTAGTGTAAAAAATGAGAAAATGTGTAACTTTTTCACGATTAGGTTAATATGCCCATATTCATATTCTACCAAGGATCACAAAATTACCAGATTTTTAAGATTTTTTGTGACTACTTAATATGACTTCTCTAGAAAAAAATATTTTTGCTGCCAATACCTGCGACTCTGGCTGATAAGCAGCCTATATTAATTTCTTTAGAATTTTTAATTTAGCGCCGCTAAAGCATGCGCTTTGAGCCTTCAAAATACAGAAACCTCATATTGCTTATTTTTTGGTAGAACAATATGACACACCGTAAAAACCTGAAATGTTGAATTAGAACCATCTCGGTTGATAAACTCTGAATATTTCGAAGTATTGCATACGTGAAAGGTATAATAACATAATTATTTTGCATAGCTCTCTTTCCTAAAAATTAAATTTTCATAGAATTTGTTTTAATGTATTCTAATTCGAAGAAGAAGAGTACGATTTTTCGTAGAAGCATTTTCATGTAAAAAAATAATCGAATTTCCCCTAGTGTCATTGAACTGCATAATTACTTACTTTTACTTGTGGTTCTTTATAATTACGTATGAGAAAGAAACTTACTCCCCTTTCAACGGCAACGTCACTTCAACCCATATAATTGGCATTATAGAGCTGAAGAGTAATTTTATTCGCCCGCATTTAAAATTCGAATTTACCAAAAGAATAAAATATAAATTACAACGAAAAATACTTCTTTGTACAATTATTCAAGGTCAATAACCCACATTCAACCCTCTTCAATGGACTGGTTGATGTGACTCCTTACTTTTTGTAAAATGTCATAAGAAAACGTGTGTCGTCGATAATACCCGCATGCGTAGCACCATTATATGCATATAGAATATTTTTTTGGTTTTAATTTGTGTGTGTGTGCTTATAAACGTCGATTAATCATTGCTACCACTATTTTTCGCAGAATTCACGTGAATGAATCGTTTCAATTAGAGGAGTAACGTGAGCCTTTTGCTACTACCAACCGTGAGTGGTCATTGATTGTTGAAATTAGTATCCTCGTCGAAAACATTTCAATTTCTATGGAAACCAACCATTGAATGCGGAAAGCAGTTTGCTGTTACTGGGGTCACCTCACTTACGTATGTCACCATTTAATATTATGTGATACTCATATACCCTGCTGTATTTTGCTTTACTAAGGATTCACGAAACCTTGTAATAGAATGTCAAAGATGAGTCATTTTCTATATTTCATATTTAGAGATTAGTTTGGACACCCACGTCAAAATATTGGTCTGGGTATTGAGTTTTACATTTTATACACTGCCTAATAGTTTAGATGTTCGAGCAAACTCGAAATATTTAATTTTTGAAAATTACATCGGGTTTTTATACAGACATTGCAAGTACTCCTAGGATGAGTGATATTGTAAATGGGATATATCGGCCCACGTTTTTGTGTAGCGCCCATAAAACGAACCCCCAAATGTTCGGTATTTTGGGCACGTCTTTCTATTGGATATTTTGTGTTCAAATTGGATGTCAAATCTCTCTACCAATAATTATTAATATTGGCGCAAGTTTCAGGTTAGCCCGCTTATTATGGTATCCCCCAATATTCGGTATTTTTGTGATTGTGGGCACGTTTCTCAGCCGAGTTGGCTGTAAATTGGTATTTTGGGTTATCGTTGTATAGCACATCTCCGTACCAAAAGTTAGTAACATCTAAGGCTAGTCCCATTATATGGTACCCCCCCCCCCCCCAATTTGGGGATTTGGATGAAAGAAAATGCTAAAGTTCCAAAAAATGTCGATGAGGAACGTTTTTGTGGTTTATCTTAAGCTGAGGTTAGTTTGCTAATTTTGTCCGATATGTATAAATGGCACAAATGACCCGACATTTTACTTTTTGCCTCATTCATCTTATAGTCAGACTCTGCATAACAAGCGTCCTGTTCCTATTAAATCTCTTACTACTTTACATAGCTGCCTTGTGACAGAACGGTTGTTCCACAAGCCGAGCATAAAAAAGATTTCCAAACGCGTCGGTCTTGTGCGCATCTCCAATTTGAAAGATCATGTTCCGAGATGTTGTCTTCTACTTGATCTTTCCATCGGATTCGTGGTCATCCCTCCCATTCTGCGCGAACCATCACTTGACTCGTTTTTATATGCCTTTTGAGTGAGAGAATCCTCATTCATTCTCACAACATGATCTAGCTAACGTAGTCGCTGCAGCTCGATACGTCTGACTATGTCGATATTCATTCGAAGACTATATTCACCGTCGACGCAGATCGGCCAAATTTCTCTCTCAAACATTCCAAGAGCTGCCTGATTTTCTTGCGCAAGTACCCATGCTTGAGATCTGGAGAGAGGTGGCCATGATTTTGAGTTGCTTACTCAGACCATAGTAGCATTTGCTGGCAAACACTATTCTCAAGTTCCATAGTTGGTTCGAGTCCACTGGACGTCTTGCCCGTTGATACCATCAGCTTGGTGTTCTCGCCATTTACGGCCAGTCCCACTTTGGAAGACTCCTTTCTTCATTGGACATGAATTCCTTTAGCCAAATTGTACTAATCAGTTGGTGCATGCTACTGACCAGCACCTGACCACCAGTTTTGAATAGTTCGGCTTATAAAAGATCACCTTTTCTATTTTGAGTATATTGTGAACACACTGCTTCAATCTGTAATAAATACTGTTCCTATAGAGGTTTCTTGTAACTTTTGTAGCGGTTCCTTAGTTGTGTATGTCATCATCCCCTTCTTCCGCATTGCTCCGATGTTACCATTAAGTTTCCCCAGATGTACGGAAAATTGCGCTCCCGTGTTCTTCTCTGAAGACGTTTATATCGATCTTGCATTCGCTTTTCGACTCTTTATACCCTTCACCACACTGTGGTACAGGGTATTATGTCTTTGTGCATATGTTTGTAACAGGCCAAAATAATCGAGATACGCCCATGGTTCCTTTTGAGAATATGCATAGAATCACTCTCTGAGTCGATTTATGCATGTCCGTCTGTCCGTCCGTCCGCCCGTCTGTCCGTCCATGTATTTTTGTTAACAAATTTCAGGTCGCGTTTATGATCCGATTTGAATGAAATTTGGCACAGGTCACTTAATTGGCCCAAGGACAAACCCTATTGAAATTGGGAAAAATCGGTTCAGATTTAGATGTAGCTCCCATATATATTTTCGTCCGATTTAAGGTAAGTGGTGCACCAAAGTCCCTATATATCTTTCGATTTGCATGAAATTCGGCATGACGTAATGAATTAGGTCTAGAATGGTGTGTGTTAAGTTTCCTGAAAATCGGTTCAGTTTTAGATATAGCTCCCATATATAGTTTCGTCCGATTTATGGTAAATGGTGCACCAAAGTCCCTATATATCTTTTGATTTGCACGAACTTTGGCATAGCGTAATGAATTAGGTCTATATATCTTTCGATTTGCACGAAATTTGGCACAGCGTAATGAATTAGGTCTACAATGATGTGTGTTAAGTTTCGTGAAAATTGGTTCCTATTTAGATATAGCTCCCATATATATTTTCACCCGATTTAATGTAAATTGTGCACCAAAGTCCCTACATATATTTCGATTTGCACGAAATTTGGCACAGCGTAATGAATTAGGCCTAGAATGATGTGTGTTAAGATTCCTGAAAATCGGGTCAGATTTAGATATAGCTCCCATATATATTTTCGTCCAATTTAATGTAAATGGTGCACCAAAGTCCCTTAAAATCTTTCGATTAGCACGAAATTTGGCACAGCGTAATGAGTTAGTTCTAGAATGATGTGTGTTATGTTTCGTGAACATCGGTTCAGATTTAGATATAGCTCCCATATATATTTTCGTCCGGTTTAAGGTAAATGTTGTACCAAAGTCACCTAATATCTTTCGGTTTGCACGAAATTTGGCACAGCGTAATGAATTGGAGAATGACATGTTTATGGATCCAATTTCATTTCACTGGTCCTTTAAAAATGCGACGTCTGTTAGGATTCATCTGTTGAATATACCCAAAGTGGTGAAGGGTATCATATAGTCGGCTCAGTCCGACTTTACTACTTTCCTAACTGGTTTTATTTTTATTTTATTTTGATTACATGTCTGTCTCAGAATGCTGGCCTTTTCTATTCTTAAGCATAGATCACATCTATAATAGATTATTAAATCGGTATTCTATTCCGATTTAACCTGACCTGTTGAGACAATGATAGTGTTTAGGATAGATTACTACACCTAGATTTGGTATTGAAAATGTAATATATATCTGATCTCGTTTAGAAATAGCCGTTTAGTATTATTTTCAATCGGAGGGACTGTAATTCTAGATTCTTGAAGAGTGAAAATCTTATTTGCTGAAACGTTTCAATATTCAGCATAGCCACCATATAAGCGATGTTTATCTATTTTGGCATTGCGGGATTTCGGAGGATGAAAATAATATTTAATATGTTTAATATAAGTCCATGTTCTGTCCCATTTTAGGTATGTTGTATGTTTGACTCATACAAGAAATATGAAGTTTTTGTGATGAAAACCCTTTCAACTGAATTTAAAACCAGTGAGCGGAACGGTATAGTCGGACGGGGTCGACCATACGATACCCTATATTCTGAGCCTGAGCCATATTTCTTGATATTTGCACTCTCTTGACCGATTATAGACCAACAGCTCCACTTTCTAACACTGGCATATTTTCCAAAACTTGTTTTTCCGAGGTGAATATTTACGCTATCAAATAAAAATTTGGGTTTTTTGGTTGATTTGACCCTCGAAGCCGTTCTATGTATTTGGTCAGATCCCTTCCATCGTGTAAAATATGCAACGTTCTGCATGTAATAATAACCTGTAGAGCATTCAGCATGACAGTTCCGCCTTCTAGTGGGGTAATAGTAATACTAAACAATATCAGAACACACACACCTTTAAATATTTACGTAACCGAGTATATATAACAATATATTTGGTATCAATTCAAAAGTCAACCACTCCTCTTGAATATATTAGGTCGGTGAAAATGAAATTCATTATTATATTATCGATCACCGCTAGGCCATACACATCTACACTGACTGCATCCGCCATACAGTCCGGACTTGGCACCAAGCGATTATCATATTTTTCTTTCATTACAAAATTGCTTTAATGATAAAAAATTGGTATCTAGGGAGGATTGTGAAAATCGACTACTAGAGTTTTTTTTTTGCAAATTGAGAGCAGGACTTCTATGAGAGAGACATTATGAAATTACCTTTAAAATGGCAAACAAATCATACAACAAACGGTGCATCAAATCGGACATTCCGAAGCATGTTACATAAAGTTCTATAGTTCATATGAAAATAATGGTTTTATTTTTCCACAAACCTAATATTATAAACTTCTCTGGTAAATGCCCTTCAGGAGTAAATATCTTCACCATAGAATAGAAATTTTGCAATGTTTCACACAAAATTCTGGTTCCATTCAAACCGCTAAATATTGGCCGGTCTTCATCAAAATAACCATGGTTATTGTTTTGGCCAGATACCCTTCTTGGTGTAAAATTTCGTGATGTTCGGGTCTAGAGCGACCAGAAAAACATACATTGCATTGTATGTATGGTCCATTTCATCCCCTAAATATTAATGGATCATTATCGAGAACAATATGGTAATGATGGTCAGAACCCATCCTACATGCGCACGATAATATGATCGTATGAGTCAAAAAACCGTAAATATACAATAGTCAATAATCGGAATTATATAGGGCGATACCCGGAGAGCGATTATGTGGAGGCAATTCAACAATGTGATTTGATATAAACCTGATAATACCAAAGGGAACATCACATTTAATAAACCCTTCCACCTTATGTTAGAAGAGATAAATATTACCCCCTTTAAAAGGAGCTCACATAAGTTCCGTTCCAGAATCTAAAAGAATCTACTCATTTTTCATGTTTTGCAACTTTTTATTGGAAACCCGTTCCTCAACCCACAAACTGGTAAAACATTAACTCAAATTTAAGAGAGCACAAAACAAAATGGCGTTCTCTTTGTAAACTTTTTATTTGAGAAATTTGGTCGAATAAAAATGGTAAACAGGAATGCCTACTTCCGATTGGCTGTTATGTTGATTTTGAAGTATTGCCATCTAATTTTGGCATATTTACTAGATTTGCGTTCCCGAACTTTTCAAATTATTTTGTACTCTGAGAGCAATTTTGAAATGTTTCCTCATTTACTAGATTTACTATTAAAACAGTACTGGAACAGACCAATACTTTATGACTTATTTTTTTTCAACACATAGCCGTAGCTAATAAAACAATTAATTTTGTATCAACATCTATGTGAAATAATGTTAACGGAACTAAACGAAGAAAAAAGAAACACCTCTACATTTTCATTGCGACCTTTTTCTTCCGAAATTGTATTTTTCATTCGGTGATGCCCTTTCGTGACTGTTAATTAAGCAAACATTTTGCCATAATGAAAGTAGGATTGAGTGAATGTTTCAGTTGATGTTTGTTTCTTTTCTCGCTATCCAAATTTCCATTGATTATTTTCCCAATTTCCTAACACTCTATATAGTATGTGTGTATGTATTGACGCTAGTGATTGTGTTAAAAACACTGTGCTACAAAATAACAAAAAAATTTTTTTCAGGGGTTCTATTGTACCAATTCAGTTTAGTTGGAGTCCCTGGATCACGAAAATACCTTTGGTTTTTCTGGGTCACTTCGAAAATTAATTTTATAACGGTAAATATGGAGAAAAACGCGGTTTCATGGATTTTCCATTTGAAAATTGAATAACTTATTTACTTTATAACGGATTTATACTATTCTTTTTTTCTTTCGAAGAGTACAAATTTTCCTTTCAAACAAGATATATATTTGATAAATCGGTTGAGGATTGGCTGAGTTACAGCGGTTGAAATGTGGAAAATTACGCATAAAATGACAAAATTTATTTTTCTTTGGACTGTACGATGAAATTATGATATCAAGCCATATAAGTTTTATTATATTACGGGGAAGAAAATTAAATTAGCTTTCGAAAATGATAAAAATCAAAAAAATCGGTTAAAAAATGAATGATTTATACACATTTTTGTATTGATTCTATGCATATTCTCTAAAGGAAATATGGGTCTGTATCGTTTCCTGTTACAAACCGTTATGATTGTAACAGGCAAAAGGAGACGAGATAGAACCATATTTCCTTTAGAGAATATGCATAGAATCAATACAAAAATGCGTATAAGTCATCCATTTTTTAACCGATTTTTTTGATTTTTATCATTTTTGAAAGCTAATTTAATTTTCTTCCCCGTAATATAATAAAATTTATATGGCTTGATATCACAATTTCATCGTACAGTCCGAAGAAAAATAAATTTTGTCATTTTATGCGTATTTTTTCACATTTCAACCGCTGTAACTCAGCCAATCCTCAACCGATTTACCAAATATATATCTCGTTTGAAAGGAAAAATTGTACTCTTCGAAAGAAAAAAAGAATAGTATAAATCCGTTATAAAGTAAATAAGTTATTCAAATTTCAAATGGAAAATCCATGAAACCGCGTTTTTCTCTATATTTACCGTTATAAAATTAATTTTCGAAGTGACCCAGAAAAACCAAAGGTATTTTCGTGGTCCAGGGACTTCAACTAAACAGAATTGGTACATTAGAACCCCTGAAAAATTTTCGTGTCGCACAGTGAAATGTTTTGATTTTTTTGTTTTGTTTCTTTTTTCTATTTCACATCCGTCCACATATAACCAAATTAACCTAAACGGTTCATTGAAGGAAGGGTTTGTGCAACAAGGAAGGTAAAATGGAGGAAGGAAAAACCCAGGCACGTTGTTTCTCAAAACAACCACGCAGTTTTTTTTCCTTCAATGAATGATGTTTGTTTTTCATCGAGTGCAATGAGTGTGTGTGTGTTCCAACGATTTTTTTCATATTGTCTTTAATTGTTTAAAGTGAAAATTATTCAATTGAAGTGAGCGATGTGTGTGTTTTCCATTTTCTTTTGGACGTCGGCGACTGACTGTCCTGCCCACCGACATGTGTGTGAGATTATTGGCGGACGAAGAAGAAAAAAGAGAATGTTAGGTCACGGTGTGAAAATGTTAACGTGAATCGAAGAAAAGGTTAAGTGTCGGGGTTAAAATAACACACAACAAGGAAACGTAATGTGTTTTTTTTTTTCATTTTGTTGTGGAGAGAAACCCTTTTGACTGACACCTTAACAATTGAATTGAATGTTAATTGAAAGGAGTAAGATGGTATATCCGATTAATGTGTAATTATCGACACACATACATACGATACATTGTGGGTAGAGTATGATGGGGTTTTTGTTGTTTTTAAGATGAGTGACATTGGTGATAATAATTTGAGGTTGGCCATCTATGATTATTATCCATGGAACCTATGATAAGGTTTTTTATTATCAAAAATTACTTTATTATTTACATACCTTCCACTCCGATTAGAGCAAAATATGGACGCTTTAACAACACTTATTGGCGTTTTCTTGGCGCATAATGCTTTTTTTCTACTCCTGGCAAACTAATAGTGGTATAAAATTAAGAATTGTTCGTCCTATGGCGTTTAACAGTCATTGCTGGAAAAAGTGTGCAGAAATAATGACAATCATTTAATTCTATTACAAAAAAGTAAGGAAAATAGTGACGCCGGGCGGGGCCGACTATATTATACCCTTCACCACTTTGGATATATTCCACATATGAATCCTAATAGACGTCACATTTTCATTTGGTCAGATATAGGGTTGCTTCTTACAAATGGGACAAAATTATGTAAATCAATTTAAAGCAAATATCAATCGTTGATTTTTTAGATAAATATCTGACAAACATGAGAAGTTTGGTGCACCATTTACTTAAAATCGGACGAAAAAATATATATAGAGGCTATATTGAAATCTTATCACAGGTTAGGTTATACAAATTTCAGTTTTTTTTTGTGCACATCGGCCACATTTTGATTTTTTGGTGCATCGTTTACTTAAATCCGAATCAAATCTGAACCGATTTCAATAGAACTTTTAACACGCTAGGTTATATTAACATCAGTACGTTGTGTAAAATTTTGTGTCAGGGTCGTACCTAAATTCATGCGTATGCGTACGAATACGAAATTTTCAACATTGACAATGCGTATTTTGGAATTTTTGTTTTTTGAAAATAGAATTCCAGTCATTGAAAAATTTGTTTTTCTATAAATGTAAACATTTTTCGATCAATTAGAAAACAGTTTTCATCCATTTTTGCTGTGCCACATTAAATCGGACGAAAAAATACATTGGATCTATATCTAAATCTGAAGCGATTTTCACGAAACTTGACATACATCATTCTAGTCTCAATTAAATATGCTGTGCCAAATTCCGTGCAAATCGAAATATAGAGACTTTGGTAAACCATTTACATTAAATCGAAAGAAAATATATACGGGAGCTATAAATCTGAACCGATTTTTACTAAACTTAACACACATCATTCTAGTCTCAATTCAATACGCTGTGCCAAATTCCGTGCAAATCAAAAGATATGTAGGGACATTGATAAACCTTTTACATTAAATCGGACTAATATATATATATATATATATGGGAGTTATATCTAAATCTTAACCGATTTATCCCAATTTCAATAGAGTTCGTCCTTGGGTCAAATAACTGAGACTTGCTTAATTTCATCCAATTTGGATCATAAATGCGACCTGTACTTTGTTTACAATTTAACATAGACAGACAGACGGATGTGCATGCATAAATCGACTCAGGAAGAGATTCTACGCTTATTCTCAAAAGGAACCATGGATCTATCTTGATTCCTTTTGTTACAAACATATGCATAGACAAAATACCCTGTACCACAGTGTGTCGTGCTTAAGAGTGGTCTACATAATAATCCAATAATTGAAGATAGGCCATTACATCCATGTTTGATGCGCTCTGTGGTCCGAAGATGTGACTAAACCTTATTTCTTAGAAAACAACGATCGAAAGACTGCCTATTTGGAGTACAGACACACATGTCTAGATAGACTCGGATAGTCGAGGTATGACTAAGAGAGCGATGCAGGATCAATATTTAAATATTTCGTGGCCTTAAATACTTTTGGGGTCACCACACAAACTTATAACACCCTCGTAACATAGGTGTGTAAGTGTGTGTATAAAAATCGATTTGATTGTAACTGGCATAGTTTTATAATATCTGCATGGTTCCAAATTAAAGTGCACTAATTTATTGAAGAGACCCTTAATAAATTTGCTTTATGGAAATCTGAATTATTTCGATGTAAATACTGCAACTCCCTTCTCTCTTCCTTCACAAAAATAAATATATTCATAGAAAAAACTGTTACCAAAAACATATCTAACGAACCAAACAAAAGGAACTAAAACATGACTTGCAGCTATGTGGAGATAATGCATGTGACTGTCACCCAGGAAAAGCAAGTTGTAAAGCATGTGATGACAGTAACGGTGCAACAATTTCCTCCATTCTCCAAGACCTCCACCTCCTCCTTTCCAATCGATTTTGATTGGTTGTAAAAAAGTTGTGCCCAACTATTGTTTAGTTTTCATGGCTTCATTGACATCATCATCATCGGCTGCATTGTCGACAACGTCGTTGCCCATTAGCCCATCAGCAGCAACTGCATCTGAACATTTAAGGCAGTCATCCATTTCAAGTGCTCTTATCATAGATCGAACTATTTTGTTGTTAATTGTCAAAACAATACCCCAATGAATTCTGATTCATTTCTGGTATTGTTTCGGGGGGATGATGCTTCACCGTATGCCGACTGTCATCTTGGTGATTCTCCCTACTCAACGACAACGACGACGATGATGACGACGTTGTAATAAAATTTGTTGTTACTTGTATTGAACGGTGTGGACGAACGGACGGATGGACGGACAGCCGGATCGACTGCCTGATGATGTTTCAATGCTGATCAACTGTAGCAACCAACAGCGGTAGGGAAATCAATCTACCCGCAAAATCTCTCAACGTGTGGGTGCTATTTGTGAATGCATTTAAAGTCAATTAAGCATAACCTAAAATGTCGGAGAAAAAAACGAGCAGCACAACTAAACGACATAAAGCTGTAACGTTTGGAGTCAGCCAGCTAGTCAGTCAACCACCGGCATTACTACCGCCACCAATAATCCATTGCAACGACCACATCTTCCCCCAATGGTACGATTTATTGAGGCACAGTGGACTGAATGTGGTCTCAAATCCAAAATATCGAATCAAAAGTCGAAAATTCCAAATTCGGAGGGTTCTAACATTTTTACCAAGACAAACTTCAGTAGGTTCTATTTTATGGGATCTATGATTGGAAATACCTTCATTATCGTTTCTCGACTGTTTGAGACCTCGAGTGGTTGACTTTTGGTGAAAATCTAATCGTAACTACTGTCATTTCAACACTGTGTTAACGATGCGGGGGAGCTTCATTAAAATGTAAAACGAATTGTTTGGTTTAGTGATTTTGCGTTTTATTTTATTTTAGTTTCGGTTTTTTTAATTTTCTTAGAATCTCCCTCGAGAAGAAATGACAAAGGCAGCAGCAGCCTCAACATCGTTGTTGTTGTTGCAAAATCGAAAACCACCGTACATAACTTTAATCAACAATTAAATTGTTGACTTTACCAACAGAAATTGGAAATAAATCGACGACTCCGTTCCATTGTTTGGGTGGTTTTGAGTTTTCTGTTTTTTTTTTCGCTGGCAATGTTTCCGACATGAAAATGTCGTTTGTAATCAAAAATTGTGCATCTTTTTGTGGCTATTCTCCACTATTTTGTCAGACGTCTGACAGCAAGCATAGCCAAGCAAAACTGTTATATTCCACTTCAATTGCAATTAACCTCGAGACAACTTCTTCTGGTTCGGTTTGGGCGAAGTTCAATATTTTTCTTTTTTCTAAATGAAATATTTTATATTTGGATTACGATTTAGAAGAAAACAGAGGTGTGACTAATGCACGCCATGGATATGCCTTAGAAAAATATTCTTTAACCAGTAAGGAAAGAAGTAAAGTCGGACTGGGCCGACTATATGACACCCTTCACCACTTTGGGTATATTCTGCATATATGTATCTTAACAGTCGCCTTTTCGAAGGAATACTAATTTCAGTACGTTGTGTCAATCGGCCTACCTATGGGCCATTAGTGCACAATGTACATTAAATAGGACGAAAATATATATGGGAGCTATAACAAAATCTGAACCGATTTTCACGAAACTTAGCACACATTATTCTTGACCTAATTTAGTACTCTATGCCAAATTTCGTGCAAATCGCAAGACATATAGGGACTTTGGTGCCCTATTTACTTTAAGTCGGACGAAAATATATATGGGAGCTATATTTTAATCTGAACCGATTTATTCGAAATTTGACACACATCATTCAAGACTCAATTCAGTACCCTATGTCAAATTTCGTGCAAATCGAATGATAAATAGGGGCTTTGGTGCACCATTTACCTTAAATCGGACGAAACTATATATGGGAGCTATATCTAAATCTGAACCGATTCAATATTTCTCTTTTTCTTCAAATGAAATATTTTATATTTGGATTTTGATTTAGAAGAAAGCAGAGGTGGGACTAATGCACGCCTTGGATATGCCTTGGAAAAATATTCTTTAAAAATCCACGCCTTGGATATGCCTTAGAAAAATATTCTTTAACCAGTAAGGAATGTAGGATAGTCGGGCTGGGCCGACTATACGATACTAACAGTTGCCTTTTCGAACGAATACTAATTTCAGTACGTTGTGTCAATCGGCCTAGCTATGGGTCTTTAGTGCACAAATTACGAAAATATATATGGGAGCTATAACTAAATCTGAACCGATTTTCACGAAACTTAGCACACATTATTCTTAACCTAATTCAGTACTCTATTTCGTGCAAATCGCAAGACATATAGAGACGTTGGTGCCCTATTTACCTTAAGTCGGACGAAAATATATATGGGAGCTATATTTTAATCTGACCCGATTTATTCAAAATTTGACACACATCATTCAAGACTCAATTCAGTACCCTATGCTAAATTTCGTGCATTTCGAAAGATAAAATCGGACGAAATTATATATGGGAGCTATATCTAAATCTGCACCGATTTTCTCGAAACTTAACACACGTCATTCTGGACCTAATTCAGTACTTTATGCCAAAACTTGGCACACATCATTCAAGAATCAATTCAGAACCCTATCCCAAATTTCGTGCAAATCGGAAGATATATAGCGACATTGGTGCCCCATTTATCTTAAATCGGACGAAAATATATATGGGAGCTATATATAATTCTGAACCGATTTTCACGAAACTTAGCACATATCATTCTGGACCTAATTCAGTACCTTATGTCAAATTTTGTGCAAATCGAAAAACATATAGGGACTTTGATGCCCCATTTACCTTAAATCGGACGAAAATATATGTGGGAGCTATATCTAAATCTGACCCGATTTTCTTCAATTTCAATAGGGTTCGTCCTTGGACTAAATAAGTGACTTGTGCCAAATTTCATCCAAATCGGTTCGTAAATGCGACCTGTACTTTGTTTACAATTTAACATCTACAGACGGACAGACGGACGGATGGACGGACGGACGGACATGCATAAATCGTCTCAGAAGGTGATTCTATGCATATTCTCAAAAAGGAAACATGGGTCTCTCTCGTTTCCTTTTGCCTGTTACAAACATATGCATAAAGACATAATGTCCTGTACCACAGTGTGGTGAAGGGTATAAAAATCCACGCCTTGGATATGCCTTAGAAAAATATTCTTTAAAAATCCTAGCCTTTTTGTGTCATAGACGCCCCATTACTGTCCTGGACTCTACTTTGATAAATTTGTTATTTCTTGTGCCTAGCTTTCATATCACATTGTCATCGTAGTGTAGTTGTTGTTGTTGCAAGAATTGTTGTTGTTTCCAGTATTTGATGTAGCTTTGGATTTTCATTGATTTCCTTTTAAGCTCTACCTCGATGCTTACATACGATGGAGAGGAAATACAAGAGAGTCTCATGTTTTCGGCTTAATTCCAAGTACTAGTCTTTGCGGGATGCATGAAGCTTTGAATGCAGACATCATCGTCGGCATCGTTATTGTCGTCGTCTTGACCGCCTTAAGGTGGGGTCTGTCAAATTGAGATCTATCTATCTGACGATACGGCAAAGGCAACTTAATCATTTTTCATGTGGATTTGTATTTCTTTTCTAATCAAGACATAGCAAGTATTGAGCGGCGGACTTCTTCACAGAATTTATTAAGAAGTTGCACATGTTACGGCTGAAGTTTGGAAATGTCTGTATGTTATTACAATGGAAAATGATAATGATGCTGGTAATGATAATGCAGTTTTTTTCTGTTTGGAATAGCCATCATCGATGCTGTTTCTGACAAAGAAACTTATTTTGGGTTGACTTTTGAGAGGTTTTTGTTCTCTTCTCCAATTTTTTTTTTTGTTGCATGATCATTTGAACAACAATAAGTTCGGAAATTTTTTTTCTTGTAATTCGAAACTTTCTGACGTCATTATTTTTATTATTTCTTGTATCATTTTTTTGGTGGTTGGTTGATTGCACCCCTTTTTAATGCACACACACATAAAACTTAATTGCAATTTAAGATCAATTTTTGTGGGTAGATCAGATATTATTGTTGCTGTTGTTGTTGTTCATTGTCTTGGTTTTTATGAGGCGATGAGCTGTGTTAATCGTCAGCAATGGTTCATAATGTTAATTACTTATTAATTGTTGAAAATATTCCATTATCTAGGCGACTATTAACAACAATTAAAAAGATTATCATGTCAACGACCGATCGAAGTCATGACAGCTGCGAATGAAGCTTGCCATGGGATTTGTTGAGTTATCATCCACAATGGCGTTGTATGTTTGTGTGATCATAAAGTAATGATTTGAATTCCAAATAATTTTAGAGTTCTAAAAATGTACTGTATATATCTATTTCTATTTTGTCCTGTGGGCTCGAAGGCAGTTTTCTTCAAACTATAAAAGAACTATATATGACGGTACCGTTGATCTGTCCACGTGATTCTGCGATCGTGAGCAAACATCTGTACAGATGTGGATGTCTTGACATCTATAGTCAAAGTTTCCTACAATCACGCAACCAACAAGCAAAAATGGTCTCTTTCACTGGGGAACAGTAATCTCGACCCAAAGTTCACAACCAACGAGCAAAAATGGTCTCCTCCGCTGGGGAAGAGTAATATCGACCCAAAGATTCTACAATCACACAACCAACAAACAAAAATGGTCTCCTCCAATGAGGAAGAATAATTTCGACCCAACCTTCCGATACAGCCGGGCACTCAAACTCAATTGCCGAGTCGGAACACGAGGATAAGATTAACCCAACCGTTTAGAATGCAGGGGCATTGAAAAGGCTTATAAAATGGTAAAGGACCCTTCCTCCACAAAAATAATCTGATATCTTACAAACAAAAGGGAAAACTAGCCTGGATGAGCCGGAGGAACACGCGCAAACAGCAAACTCACGCTCTAAAAGATAAGCCTGACTTTCCCTCGAAGAGGATTAGGTCTCAGAAGGAAATGATATAAATAGAATGCCGATCTAAGGCAAAGTCAAATGATGCTGTCACAAGAAACCATCGACTGAGGGTGGCGAAGCTGCCTCTAATATTAAGACGACGAACGCTGCTTGAGAATATATCGTAAGGAGTGGGAATCCAAAAACGGTCTTACCGGACTTTACCAATGGAGAAGAGGGTAGCAACAATTGCGAACCATCTCCCATCTTATGTAATGGTTGCAAGGAGACGCTACGCAATACGCAATAACAAAACCAAAATGGAAAGTAGTAAAGTCGGACTGGGCCGACTATATGAGACCCTTCACCATTTTGGGTATGTTATACATGTATATCCTTACAATAGCATGTCACTGTTCCCTCGAAGGAACATGCTCGTGTCTTTCTGCAAACTTTGATAAATTTAATTTCATGGGGCAAATTTATGGAAAACGATTTATAGCAAAATTGATACACGATATTCGGTACGCCGCACTGTTAAAAATTTAATTTCAATCAGGCACCCGTTCGAAATACATACCACACATAATTTCAGACTCAATTCAGTACGCTATGCCAAATTTCGTGCAAACTGAAAGATATATGGACGAGTTACCTAAAATCGGACGAGAATATATATGGGAGCTATATCTGAACCGATCGTCACAAAATTTAACACACATCGTTCTAGACTTAATTCAGTACGCTGAATCAAATTTCGTGCAAATCAAAGGATATATAGGGACTTTGGTGCACTATTTACCAAAAATATATATGGGAGCTATATCTAAATCTGAATCGATTTTCACGAAACTCAGCACACATCATTCTAGACACAATTCAGTACGCTATCCCAAATTTCGTACAAATCGAAAAATATAGGGACTTTCATGCACCATTTACATTAAATCGAACAAAAAACTATGTGGAAGCTATCTAAATCTGAACCGATTTTTATGAAACTTAGTATACATCAGACTTAATTCAGTACGCTGTGCCAAATTTCGTGCAAATCGAAGAAAATATAGGGACATTGGTAGACCATTTACAAAAATCAGAGGTAATTATAAATGCGAGCTATATCTAAATCTGAACCGATTTTCACGGAACTTAGCACACATCATTCCAGACTCAAATCGTCCACGGGCCAAACAAATTAGCTGTACCACATTTCATACAAATCGGATTATAAATGCGACCTGGACGGACATGCATAAATCTATTTATATTTATATTCTATTTATATTCTCAAAAGGGAACATGGAGCTATTTCGTTTCTATATGCACAGATACATATTACTCTGTACCCAATAACGTAGCCGCGTCCAAGACAAAGGAAAACACTGACCAGGACGAACCGGAGAATCAAGCGCAAACAGTAAAAATCGGGCTTTACCAAAGGGTACCAGTAAGGAAAGTAGTAAATTCGGACGGTGCCGACATCATGATACCCTTCACCACTTTCGGTACATTCAAAAAATGCATCCTAACAGACGTCGCATTTTTGAAGGTTGAACTGAAATACGCAATCCTTATCTAAATGTGAACCGACTGAGCTTAATCCATGAACTTGTCATTCTGGATTCTATAGAAAATATTTCATTTAGAAAGATATAGAGTCGTTTGTTGCAATGGGACAAAATTATGTAAATCGATTTAAAGCAAATATCAATGGGACACACTCTGATTATTTGGAGCCTAATTAATATGAAATCGGACGAAAATATATATGGGCATTTTCGTGTCAATCTGACAAACCTGGCGAGTTTGGTGCATCATTTACTTAAATCGGACGAACATATATATAGGAGTTACTTACAAATCTGAAAATGGCCTCACATTGCGTCCTTGGTTCATCATGTACTTAGAATCGAACGAAAATATATATTGGAGCTATATGCAAATCTGAAGCGGGGGCCTCCCCCTCGCTACGTCGTTGTGCACACCAGCTAGCCAGACAGACATTTGGAAATCGTCTCCAAATGGTCTGAAACGGATTTGGTCCAAAGATACATGAGACCTAAACCCAATATTTTAATTTGGCATATTTCTGCCGTAGGTTAGAATATATACCATCATTAGCCATATATACCGGTCAATATATGTACACATCCCTCGTATTCCGTGTGTCCTGAAGTTCTTAGCAAGGTGTCTGTAATTTTGTATTTCGTTTTCTGACAGGATAAAAAACTCATGGTAGAAACACAGGCTCATGTAAATGCCCAAACAGATTATAGGTGTTTCGATTACGTACAGTGTATAAATGTCAAATCCGGCCAAACTTTACGACCTTTTTCTTCTATTAGAGGAACGCAGCCCTAGTCAGTTTTTCTAGCGGGGGAAAACATTGTGAAACATTCATGAACGTTGTTAGTTATTTTGGGATAATCGGTTATCGCTTATACTATATAGCATACATATTTCTGTTGTTAGGGGTTTATCTTAATCTGATACATCAACCCAAAGCCTAATTGTATGATAAACCCACACTTGTGTAAAACAAGATTCCAACATATCTAACAAGGAGACCGGGAAGATCTTGTAAGTAAGCAGAGCTCGCCTGTTTTAGTAAAATTGTGATGGGTGACAAATGCGATGTATGAAGTCCAACGAACCAATGCCAATTGCTGTTTTACGATATGATAATAATATCCCAGGGTGGCGTAGGGGATGATAGATACCAAGCAACGGCTCTGATTGGCTTTAACATGGCGAAGTCCAGGCTTATCTTGGTCCCTCTTTCATCTCAATTATGGACACTGACCTCTCCGCGGTGCCACCTGGGGAGCGATTCTCATCACCCGATGAAATAGTAAGCTAATATTTGCCGCGAGTTCACCCATAAGAACTATAAAAAATGGGTTGAGCCGTCGGGTTAGTTGCCCACTCTCCGAAAACCCAACCTACTATGAAAAAGCTAAGAAAAAGAAAACCAAACCCCCCCAATGTTGACGACCCCCGCAAACGTATAAAGGACCACGATCTGCGAATCTGCACTTGGAATGTGCGCACGTTGTACAGAACAGGCGCAGTAATGCAAAAATCGGAAGGGAAAATATCTTTGGCCCCACCGTCGGAAAATTCAACCTTCATGAAGAAACATCCGACAACGGCATGAGGTTAATTGACTTCGCGGCAGCAAAAAACATGGTAGTTAGCAGCACCAGATTCAAGCATCTCGATATACACAAGGCCACCTGGATCTATCCTAATCAAGTAACGAGAAATAAAATTGATCATGTTGTGATAGACGGAAGGCATTCATCCAGTGTATTATACGTTCGATAGATCCGAGGAGCGAATATCGATTCGGACCATTACCTTGTGGCAGCCAAGGTACGCACCCGTCTTAATGTTGCAGTAAAGGTGCGATCTAATACAACACGGAAACTAGACGTCGAAAAGCTGCAAACACAACTACTCCGCTCAACTTACCCATCTGCTTGAAGAAAGCACTTCTTGTCCCGATAATAGTATAGAAGCACAATGGCAAAGAATTGCCCACTCCCTACAAACTGCAGCAAAAAGAACAATTGGGTACCAAAAACCACCACCAAGAAACCCAAGGTACGATCAGGAGTGTCGTAATGCTACTGATGTGAAAAACGCGGCGTATAGGGCAACCCTGCAGACAGTAGCAACACGTAACGTGATGGAGAATTATCGGGAGAAAAGGACAGAGGAGAAACATGTTTTCAGAAAAAAGAAGAAAGAACAAGAAAAACGTGAACGTGAGCAAATCGAGATGTACAGGAGTCAGAATGAAGCTCGGAAATTTTACCAACGAGTAAAACACCAAACCGAAGGCTTTAGTGCAGGCACATCCTCCTGTAGAGATGAAGAAGGAAACCTGGTGACAGATACAGACAACGTGTTGAGGATCTGGAAGGAGAATTTCGAAAAGCTTCTAGTATCAAATAGTGGCGATGAAGAAGATACTCCAGAACCAATAAGAGATGATGATATAGAGTGTATACCACCTAGCCAACATGAGGTCAGGAGGAACAACAAAGCAGCAGAAGCCGATGGGTTATCAGCCGAACTATTCAAGACTGGTGGCCAGATGCTGATCAGGAGCATGCACCAACTGATTAGCACAATTTGGCTAGATGAATGCATGTCCAATGATTGGAACCTCAGCATCCTGTGTCCCGTGCACAAAAAAGGAGACAAGACGATATGTGCCAACTGAGGAATAAGTCTCCTTCCCATCGCATATAAAGTTCTATCCAGTGTGCTGTGTGAACGATTGATGCCAATGGTCAATGACATCATCGGCAAATCCACCATTGACTAGATTTTCACTCTGCGCCAAATCCTGGAAAAGACCCACGAGGATTCAGACAAGGTGACAGTTTGTCGTGTGATCTTTTTAACATCCTACTGGAAAAGGCCATACGAGACGCAAAGGTGAACAGAAATGACACTCTGTACACCAAACAACACATGTTACTCGCCCACGCTGATGACATCTATATAATGGGTCGAACTTATGACATTTATTTATAACTAAATACAAATACGAAGTTTTCCATCGCCAATGCTAATTATCTGTTGTTGTTTCATAAAGGCCAGACCATACACTCGCACATTCATATTCTAGGTTGGGAACATGCAACACTTATTATCGCAATTTGGGTACCTCCATGTCTGAATATGTAAAGTTGACTTTATTTATGTTTTTCTTTCTTTTCATTTAGTTTAGTAATTGCATTAGTCATAGCAATGTCAATGGACTCGGGATACAATTGAATCGATAGGCTTGTGTATAGCAGCAAAATGTTCGATGTATCGGGGTGTGTGTTTGTGTGGAACCGTATCAATTGCGTTCGATATGACGGCGGTAATGGTGATGACGGTGATCGCGGTGGTGGTGGTGTTGCTGCTGCTGGAACATACACAAGTTGTCACCCATTAACAAACCGCAAGTTTAAATGAAACCAACATCAATGATCCCAGTTAGACACTGATATGAGCAGACAGACAAAATGTGTAAAAGCGGACGGGTGGACGGACGGACGGACAGAAGTTGTATTAAAACGCCAATTGAATATGGGGAGTGGACAGACACAGAGTCTGAAATGAGAGGCGGCTGGATGATGAACGGACGGACAGATTGGCTGGCTGACAGACAAACGAACATATGAACATGCATATAAAAGCTTAACAGCAACAGCAGCCGATAAACCGAAAGAAATATGAAACTAATGAAATTCAATTTTCTACTTCCTCAAACAAGGCAAAAAATAACAAATACAACAGCAACAAAATAAACGGAGTGACAATAAAAACAATAAGAAGACAAAAATTGACTCATTTCTGTCATAAAAAATACGATGAAAATAAGAGTGAATTAGGGGAGTATTGTTATAAGATGCAATATGTGAAGGGAATTGTAGGGGGTGGAACTCTTCAGAAAATAATAAATTTCAGTATTATATATAGTGGATTTAAATTATGTATTAACATATATAATTAAAATTAACATCCGATTCGCTTGAAAAGGCTGCATGCAACCATCAAAGTACGTACAGTGGAACCGGATCTTTATATAGGCATTATGACAAAGCATGGACCTAAAAAGTCGAAGTGAATTTTTAAAGAATATTTCCAAGCCTGTCTTCAGTTCCAAAGGGGTGGGTTTTTAAAGAATATTTCCAAGTCTGGCTTCAGTTCCAAAGGCGTGGATTTTTAAAGAATATTTACAAGCCTGGCTTCATTACCAAAGGCGTGGGTTTTTAAAGAATATTTCCAAGCCCGGCTTCAGTTCCAAACCTAAACAGTCGAAGCCACTTATAACGATGGTCAAGGCACCACTTTTAGCGATAGTCTTTATAAGAAGAACCCGGAATGCCGAATTACAAATGCTTCAGTTTGAAAATGCGCTTGGAACTGAAATGTGTCTAAAATGGGTCGTGACATTTATACGGGGTATGGTAAAACAGGGAATAACGTTGAGAATTATCTGCGAGGAAGTTTTTTTTACCCAACTAGCACTGGGAATGTCTGTAGAGCATAAATAACTAAAATTGTGTGAAAAATTTATTAAGGGCCATTTGGAAACGTGGACCAATACTTAAAATGTTCTGCGAAGAAGTTTTCTTAACTAACAAGAATACGGAGTACCTTTTTGCTTGGAAAATGTTGTTAAAACCTTCTAAATACCGAAAATGAGGTGTGATGTTAACCCTTGAAGAATCCGGAGTTCCTAATCAATGCAACATCGGTGGGAAACTGCAATTTCAACCTTTAAAGCACCTGTAAGGGGGCGAAACCTTTACATGGGACTTTCTGAAATAAATAAGTTTTGAAAACATTCAAATCAAAATGAGCTTTGTTGAACAGTATACCGATATATCCAAATAGCCTAGAGGCTTTAGCAAGCTATGTAAAAATTTTTAAAGATTAAATTATATAAACCATCTAATTGTGGCGGGTAATAATTACACGATAAAAACCAGTAAGGAAAGTAGTAAAGTCGGACTGGACCGACTATATGATACCCTTCACCACTTTGGGTATATTGTACATATATATCCTTACAATTGTATGTCAATGTTCCCTCGAAGGAACATACGCATACCTTTCTGTAGCCCTTGATAAATTTAATTTCATTCAGGCCGATTTGGATTCGTCTGCGTACCATGGGCCAAATTTATGGAAAACGATTTATAGCAAAATTTGATACACTCTATTCGATACACCGCACTGTTAAAAATTTTATTTCAATCAGACACCCGTTACAAATGCACCAATTTCAACAAAACGCAATAACGTCATTCAAGTCTTAATTTGATACGTTGTACAAAATTTCGTGTTAATCGGACAAACATTGTGAGTTTGGTGCACCATTTATGTAAAATCGGATGAATATATATGTGTATGTGGGAATTATATCGAAATCTGAACCAAAACTTACCACACATCATTCTAGATACAATTCAGTACGCTCTGCCAAATTTCGTGCAAATCAAAGGATATATAGGATTTTGGTACACCATTTACCTTAAATCGGACGAAGATATATATGGGAGCTATATATGAATCTGAACCGATTTTCTCGAAACTTAACACACACCATTCTAGATCTTATTCATTACGCTGTGCGAAATTTCTTGTAAATCGAAAGATGTATTGGGACTTTGGTACACCATTTACCCTTAATCGGACGAAAATATATATGGGAGCTGTATCTAAATCTGAATCGATTTTCAACAGAGTTCGTCCTTGGGCCAAACAAATGAGCTGTGCCAAATTTCATCCAATTCGGATCATAAATGCGACCTGTACTTTCTTTACAATTTAACATGGACAGACGGACGGACGGTCATACCCTGTACCACAGTGTGGTGAAGGGTATAAACATAGTATTCAAAAATATACGCTTAATAATCGACGCTTATTATCAGTATTAAGAATTTTTTTTACATGTTAAATTTCGATCGATCGATATGAATTTAAATGCCAACCACTCCTCCCTGATAAATAGCCACTTCTTCGGTCTATTTCTTCCAGGAGTAAATATATACGTCCTATCGCGTACTGTGTGAACGACTGCCAATGGTCAATGACATTATTGGACCAATACGGCTTCAGACCTGGCAAGACCACCATTGACCAGATTTTCACTCTGCGCCTGGAAAAAATCCATGAAAGACACATCCCATCTATTAGTCGACTATAAAGCCGCATTCGACAATCCTATCCGTTCACAGGGGTTTTCTGCGTTTGGCATTTCTGCAAAATTAATTTGGATATGCAGGATAACTTTAACTGTCACAAGATCAGCAGTTAAAGTTGGAAAGGACCTCTCGGAGCCCTTTAATACCAAATGAAGATTGAGACAAGGTGAGAGTGATCCTTTTTTTTTAAATCCTGCTGGAAAAGGTCTACGAGAGGCAAAGGTGAACAGAAATGGCACTCTGTACTCTAAACAACACATGTTACTCGCCTACGCCGATGACATCGACATAATGGGTCGAACATTGAGAGCTGTAACAGCAGTCTGGCAGTAAACGGCGAGAAGACCATGCTGATGGTATCAACGCGCAAGACGTCCAGTAGACTCAGACCAACTGTGGAACTTGAGAACTACAGCTTCGGGGTAGTCAAAGATTGTATACACCTTGGTACCGCCACAAATAAAAGTGTTGGCCAGCAGATTCTGCTATGGTTTGAGTAAGTGACTCAAAAGCAAGGCCACCTCCCGCCAGACCAAATTCACACTCTACAAGACGCTGATACTACCCGTGCTATTATATGGATCTGAAGCATGGGTACTAACGCAAGCAGATGAGGCAGCTCTTGGATTATTTGAGAGAAAAATTCTCCGAAAGATCTATGGCCCTATCTGCCAGCTATTCTCGGACATCGGCATTGTTAGACGTATTGAGCTGCGACTATGTTGGCTAGGTCATGATGTGGGAATAGATGAAGATGCCCCAGCCCAAAAGGCATATAAAAGCGAACCAGGTTATGGTTCACGCAGAAGGGGAAGGCCACGAATAAGATGGAAAGATCAAGTTGAAGACAACATTGCCGAATATGATCTTTCAAACTGGAAAAACTGCGCAAAAGACCGACGCGCCTGGAAATTTTTTTTAAGCTCGGCTTATGAAACGAAATTTCTGTCACAAGGCAGCTTAAGAATTCAAATTTTGCATTTTTTACACAAAAGTTTTGGGCTATTCGACTAAATAAATATTGGTCGATTATCATGGGCCATATTTATTTCATGGTCCGATCCCCGTTTTCATGTAAAATTTCGTGATGTGACCAAAAAACTTAAAAAATAATGTTTTTTGTAACGGGTTAAATAATAATATCAGAATACATATACACCTGTAAATATGTTTACAAATTATAATGAGCAGACGGACGGACACATATGTCTAGATCGAATCAGCTATTCCAGGGCCAATATTTAGAGCGTTACAAACTCTAGGGGCCATATAAAGTTACATAGGGTATACACATAATAATTGTAAGTCTGTGTTTTGAACTATAGGCATTCATATTTTCGTAAGATCGGCCAGGGGTATGGATTCTATGTCAAAACATTGACCTAAACTATACATTTTCTAGGATAATGTTTTCTACCCATTATGTCAATTTTGAATTTCGCACGAAGAACAGTTCGTTAGGCTGCGAGAATACTATAATTAAGCGGATCTTTAAAATATTTGTTCATATCGTCATATCATCCATAGATAGCTTTAGGATATATTTAGCTCACCAATATAAACTCGCTATAGAAATTACTTGAGACTCATTTCAACTCTTCTACGAAGAATTCCTTCAGCTTGTCTTCAGAGACTGTCTCCTTCACGCTGTCTATATAAATTTTTGATTCAATTAAACTCAAGGCGTTAGCTTTGTCAAATAACTTCCCTAATTCAGCTTTTATATGAGATTTTCTGATCGTCCCGACCTGAGTACGTCTACAGAGAATCTCTGCCATTGAGCTGGTCTATAGAGACTCTATGCTCTTCAGCAGTATACATAACTTCCCTGCCCAACAGCTTGGCTCTATTCCCTGTAAATTATCATTTTTAAAAATAAAATGAATCTCAAACCAATCTCAAATGACTCTTGGGATCTGCAACTAAATCAAATGGAACAGATTTTGACAATCTTACTACTGCTGCTATTATTGATGTAACATTTTTTTCGTTTTCTTTTATAAACATATTTTCCACCGTTGCAGCCCACTTCTGCGGGATAATGCTGTCGGTCGTTGTTTGGTACATTTGATAAAATGCCGACAGCTCTATTGTCTGTCAGCAACTAACAGAAGTAACAACAGCAACAGTAGGATTAACCAACAACATATTCATCCAGTAGCTGTGGTTTTCAGGTATCGGTTACAACGTTGTCGACTCATTTTTTTTGTTTGTTTTTGTTATAGTTTATTATTATATATTTTTATAAGAAAACTGAATGAAATCATATAATAACAAAGACTACGATAGCATTTAATATGGATCGTCGATGAAAAAATGGAACGGTTTATTTGTTATTCAAACATTTCAAAATCAAAGTTTTTGGGCTATTGTAGACGGTTCAGTTTGGTGCACAGTGTTATGGATTGTTATTTGGATTGAGACGAATTTTAATGATTTGATTTGTAGAAGGATTTTTTTGAGATAAAGACTACCATCAGGTCGAATCTTGAGCCATCATTCAATCAAAAATATCGTTCAGGTCATTTATAGAGACATAGTCGTCTACAAACAATTTTTTCAGGCCGTCTATAGAGACTCCATTCAGGACATCACTATATGTCCAATAACATCGACTATAGAGATTTGTTTTTAGGTCATCTATACCACATTCTGTACGATGTCTATTCAGTCACCCTTCAGGTCGTCTATCGAGTCTCTATTCAGGTTGTGTACAAAGCCCTTCTGTTGGGCTCTCTGTCTTTCAGCTCCTTTATTGTAAAATCATTGCCTTCAGCTAGTCTATACATACTATATCCAACTCATTTATATTAAAACTTCCTCCAGATCGTCTATGGAGACTACCTTCAATCATCGATAGAGATTCTCTTGAGGCCGCCTCTAAAGACTCCCATCAGGACGTCTATAGACATTACCATGGGGTTGTGTATAGAGGTTACCTTCACCTCGTATAAATAAAGTCCGCACCTTCAGCTCAGTTCAGTTGGGCTCTATGACTTTCAGCTCCTTTATTTAAAATCATTGCCTTCAGCTAGTCTATACATACTACATCCAACTCTTATATATTAAAACCGCATCCAGCTCGTCTATAGATACTGCCTTCAGCTCGTACATACAGAGTCCTTCTTAAAGGAATCTATCAACTTTGAGCTCCCTGGCCCACTCAAGGTCACCTATATAAACTTCCTTAAATTCATCTATGTGGTCTGCCTGTCCATCAATATTCAATACGGACTTCCTGATTTGGACGTTCATATAGACTCGTTGGCCATCTTCATATAGACTCGCTGGCCTTCATCTCGTCTACATATAGCCCCTTCAATAATACCCTCTTCAAGTCGTCTTTAGATACTCCCTTGAGGACGTCTATGAGATTCTAGTAGAGTAATCTAAAGAGGATACATTCAGCTCGTCTATAGAAATTCCTATCAAGTCGTCTATAGGAACTCCTATTAAGTCTCCCTTCAGGTCGATCTAGAGACTCCCTTCAGGTCGTGTATAGATAACCCTTCCATGCCGTCTATAAAGACTCTCTTCAAGTCGTCTATATAGACTCTCTTTAGATCGTCTAAAGAGACTTCTTTCAGGTCGTCCATAAAGACTCCCTTCAGGTCGTCTATAGAAACTCCCTTCAGGTCGTGTAGAGACCCCCTTTAGTTCGTGCATAGAGACTCCCTTCAGGTCGTGTATAGAGACACCCTTACCCTGAACTCTACGGTCGTCTACAACTTGCTATAGAGCATTTGATAAATATTTCCGATCTTCAGCTTATCTATATAGAATCCCAACGTATATAAATATAGGGATTCCCATGCCTTCAGCTCATAAGTTCTTCTATATAAACACCCTAACTAACTCGTCCGCAAAGACTCTCAGGACTGGAAATCATCAAAATAATGGCATCGAAGTCTCTCCTTTAACTCATTTAATAATAATTTTCATCAGCTCACTGTGCTTTAGGCCAAAACACCACCACAAGTTTTATTTGTCTGGTGTAGGAGGAGATATGGAAATATGGGCATTTGAATGGTGAACAAAAAAGGGCAGAGCCTGGCAAAAAAAAAAAAAAAAAAAAAAACAATTGTTGGTGGTAGTCACTATTTGTCAGCTTACCGGATGGGCAGAAGTTGATGTTGAAGTTACCGCTTTAATAAAAACGGGCGTCAACTGATGTTACTTGCGGCTTTTCTTAAGCTACCATGACGAGTCAGTTTTTGGCTAATATCTACTTGCGATGCAGTGATTGTTAGATTGTTTTGTTTATTTTTCCATAAAATTTTGACCTAAATATAACGTCTGGGTATGATGGTTAATCTCTATTTACTTTTATAACAATGAAGTAAGACACTATCTGAAGTGGTAAGAAGATTTGCATTGTTTTCGCCACAAATTTTTTTTGAGATGTGATTCTGAAGATTTGAATTTGAGGAATCAACAACTTTTTTCGGGATGCAATTTAGTCCAATATATTGTACTCTTCCCATTTTTTATCAGCATCGATTTTTGCACCGATCTTACAACGTTCTTCATAAATTTACATTTTTATTGTTGTCATTCTGTCAAATGCTATTTTTATTGACTGTAATGCAACAACAACATCTACAACAAAAAAGTCTTAAATATTGCACTACCAAATATCGCATGCAATGTTTTATGATAATTCATTGTGCAAATGTCTTTATATAACCAACGAATTTATCGTTTAATAGAAATTGGAATTCGTGGAGTAAAAATATATTAACGAATACAATTATAGAATAGGTATTTTATTATTATGTGATACACTCGAAAATAATTGTGAGTTAAATGTACTTAATTTGTTGTGGAAGTTCAATTATCAAACTCAACTTCATTTATCAGGAAGATTAAGAATGCTATAGCTTATCTGTATATATTTACTAGAATTATGTTCGTTAGTAGGCTCCTTACTTCAGGTTCGCCAAAGTCAACGTCATAGTTCCAATAGAAAGTACTACCTACCATCCGGTTAGTCTAGAACAGACTGTCATGTCATCTACAAAGATTCTCCGACATTGAACACACCTAGTAAGACTTCTTCTCTACAATAATAGATTCCATTAACTACAGCTCATCTAGCAATATCCCTAGTGTTCAGGATGGCTATATAAATTTCTTGTAATTCATCTCGCCTATATAGACTCCGCAAACTTCTATCAACAATTCTCCTTCATCTCGTCTATAAAGATTTCCTAGTGTCTATATGGACACCTTAGCTTTCGGCTCATCCTTCAACTCTTCCTGACTTTTATCTTATATACAATTTTCACCTTCCTCCTATCTTTTATGCTTCCGTGATATTTAGCACCCTTACAAAATATATCCTTCCACTCGACTACACCTACTTACAGTTCGTATATAAAGACTGTCTAAGAGACATCAAGTTCATATCAAAACCATTCATTTTCAGCTCATCTATAAAAACTCCCTTTTTCACCCTGTCTTCTCAGTCCGCCTATAAAGCCTTCTTGCATCAATAAGTATTAAATATTCAGTTTGTTTTTAAAGGCTCGCTTCTTATGGTTCGGCTTTATACCTTCTTCAGCTCGTCAATAAAGTCTCCCTGTTCCCTCTGTCTCACCTATGTCTGATTCTTATCAGCTCTCTGAAAGACTCACTGCTTCAGCTCTTCTATATAAGAGTCTCTGCTGCAGTCGTCCATGAAAAACTACCTGCTTCAGTTCGTCAACGAAATACTCCTTCCGCCTATATATAGGGACTCCCTGCACCATCTTGTCTATAAAGACACCCTTCAGCTAGTCCATGAATGACTCCCTTCAACTGTTTTATGAAAGACTCCCTTCAGATTGTATATGAAAAACTCTTTTCAGCTTATCTGTGAAAGATTCCCTGTTTCAGTAAGTCGATGAAACTCCTCCCAATACGTCTACAACAAATATTTCCAGTTCGTCTATGAACGACTCCATCGAGCTCCACTATGAAAGATTCGATCTTCCAACTGATCCCTGCTCGAGCTCGTATATAAATATTTCCTTCGGTCCGTTTCGTAGACTTCTTTCAACTCGTCTAAAAAGAAAGACTACCTGCTTCAGCTCTTGTATGAAGGACTCTCTTCAGCTCGTCTATGAAAGACTCCCTTCAGCTCGTCTATGAAAGATTCCCTTCAGTTCGTCTATGAAAGACTCCCTTCAGCTCGTCTATGAAATACTCCCTTCAGCTCGTCTATGAAAGACTCCCTTCAGCTCGTCTATGAAAGACTCCCTTCAGCTAGTCTATGAAAGACTCCCTTCAGCTCGTCTATGAAAGACTCCCTTCAGCTCGTCTATGAAAGACTCCCTTCAGCTCGTCTATGAAAGACTCCCTTCAGCTCGTCTATGAAAGACTCCCTTCAGCTCGTCTATGAAAGACTCCCTTCAGCTCGTCTATGAAAGACTCCCTTCAGCTCGTCTATGAAAGACTCCCTTCAGCTCGTCTATGAAAGACTCCCTTCAGCTCGTCTATGAAAGACTCCCTTCAGCTCGTCTATGAAAGACTCCCTTCAGCTCGTCTATAAAAGACTCCCTTCAGCCCGTCTACGAAATACTCCCTTCAGCCCGTCTACGAAATACTCCCTTCAGCCCGTCTACGAAATACTCCCTTCAGCCCGTCTATGAAAGACTCCCTGCCTCAGCTCGTCTATGAGAGACTCCCTGCTTCAGCTTGTCTATGAAAGACTCCCTGCTTCAGCTCGTCTATGAAAGGCTCCCTGCTTCAGCTCGTCTATGAAAGGCTCCCTGCTTCAGCTCGTCTATGAAAGGCTCCCTGCTTCAGCTCGTCTATGAAAGACTCCCTGCTTCAGCTCGTCTATGAAAGGCTCCCTGCTTCAGCTCGTCTATGAAAGGCTCCCTGCTTCAGCTCGTCTATGAAAGACTCCCTGCTTCAGCTCGTCTATGAAAGACTCCCTGCTTCAGCTCGTCTATGAAAGACTCCCTGCTTCAGCTCGTCTATGAAAGACTCCCTGCTTTTGCTCGTCTATGAAAGACTCCCGGCTTCAGCTCGTCTATGAAAGACTCCCGGCTTCAGCTCTTGTATGAAGGACTCTCTTCAGCTCGTCTATGAAAGACTCCCTTCATCTCGTCTATGAAAGACTCCCTTCAGCTCGTCTATGAAAGACTCCCTTCAGCTCGTCTATGAAAGACTCCCTTCAGCTCGTCTATGAAAGACTCCCTTCAGCTCGTCTATGAAAGACTCCCTTCAGCTCGTCTATGAAAGACTCCCTTCAGCTCGTCTATGAAAGACTCCCTTCAGCTCGTCTATGAAAGACTCTCTGCTTCAGCTCGTCTATGAAAGACTCCCGGCTTCAGCTCGTCTATGAAAGACTCCCGGCTTCAGCTCGTCTATGAAAGACTCCCGGCTTCAGCTCGTCTATGAAAGACTCCCGGCTTCAGCTCGTCTATGAAAGACTCCCTGCTTCAGCTCGTCTATGAAAGACTCCCTGCTTCAGCTCGTCTATGAAAGACTAGTCGTCTGCCAGTCATTTCCCACCAGGTGTATGCAGCACTTCAGCCTTAATAAACCTACACTTGATTTAGTTTTTTTTCTTTTCCGCCATATTCAACGATTGCACAATTTCTTGTCTCAATACGTTCTTTATGATTCGCGCCTTAGTTGCTTTCCAAAAAAAACCCAAACAGAAGACAAGTGGTGGGTTTTCGTTCCTTTCAGTTTGCTATTTTTATATGAAAAACATTAAAATGATAGCGAAACGAAGGCATACATCGAAATCATATAAAGACATAGACATAAGAATGATATTCACCAAATGACTATTGCAAATATACTCCATACCACCTCTTTCCTCTCTCAGTCTCTCGTCTTCTATCCATGGAGATATACATCCACCTGGTCGCTTGATTGTCTTGTCTAGAATTATTCGTTCATATTGATATTCCTAAGAAGTTGGCAATTCCATTTTTTTCCTGTGTAGGTTGTGTATAAAGATGACTTCTTTATGGAAGAATGAATAGCTTCCATAAGGGCTCTCTAGCTTTGCATCCCATTCACATGACATACCCATATGCTGCATTAAATATGTTGCCTTATGGAATTGACTTTTGATGAAACTGGTGGTGGTTGGTTGGTTGTTAGCTGTGTTTGTTTTCTTGGCTTGGCTCCACCATCCATCCAACATCTCTATTCAAATTGGAAATTGGTATTTGAAAAGACACTTCTTCTTCTACTTCTTCGATGTACTGGTGATGGCGAAGAAGATGCGTGTTCAGCAATGCCAATGAGCCAAGAGGTAAATGATATCCCATTGATTTAGTGTTATTTACTTTAACACCTATTGATGGCGATATTGTCTATCTAACCTAATATTGTATGGTGTCCACTTGGTGCCATAATATGATGAACTTAAGATACAACCACACCACATCGTCATCGACATCGTCAGCGTCATCATCAAACCAGTTATACTGTCCAATTGTTCAGCATGGACGAAAATATGCAGAGGAGCAAATATATTTGTTGTATGCAGGAATCCTACATTGGTGTACCTGTATGAGAATATGAACAAATTCTAGCAAGGTACACATAATGTAGAAATTCTCCATTGAAGAGGTGTAGATATAAAATCTGAATGCCAATATCAATTTAAGAAGTTTAATGTTCATGGGAAAACTAACCAAGGGCAAGTTGGGATTTTTTCCTTTTCTGTTTGTTGTTCTGCTCATGACATAAAGGATTCCTGTGAAGTATCAAATTACCAATCAGTTTCACCTCTGTCAGGTAATGTTTGGTTTCTTTGAAAAGCTGTAATAAAATGTCAAACGTAGTTGTCACATTTCATTAATTGTACAGATGGGTATATGTATGTAAAAAAAACACACAAGTGTGAACAAGTCCACCGATATTTTCTTTTATTTTATGCGTCAATTGAAAGTGAAGTTTATTGGGACATTGGAGAAGAAGAGAGTGTAATTATACAGGAATTCAAAGGAGTCGGATGAGAGGAACCATAATAGACAAACTGAGAAAAGTTTCCATAGACAATCAGCGTTAAGTCAATATAGGCGAAGGAGTCTATACATGAACTGTAAGACTCTCTTTAGAGGGGTTGGAGACGAGAAGAGCAAGAGGGGGGAGTCTTTCAACGCGAGATGAAGGGAGTCTGAATAGACGAGCTGAATGTAATATCCACAGACGAACTGAGGATATAAAAGACTCCCTTCAGCTGGTCTATGAAATACTCGCTGCTGCAGCTCATCTATGGAGGAGCTGAAGTTAGTCTTTCAAAAACAAGCAGAAGGGGATCTTTCATGGACGAGCTGAAGAAGGGAGTCTTTCAAAGACGAGTTGAAGAAGGGAGTCTTTCATAGACGAGCTGAAGCAGGGAGTCTTTCCTAGACCAACTGATGTATGGAGTCTTTCATGCACGAGCTGAAGGGAATCTTTCATAGAGGAGCTGAAGCAGGAAGTCTTTCATGGACGAACTGAAGCAGAAGCAGAGAGCCTTTCATAGACGAGCTGAAGCAGGGAGTCTTTCATAGACGAGCTGAAGCATGGAGCCTTTCATAGGCTATCTGAAGCACTGAGTCTTTTATAGAAGAGCTGAAGCAGGGTCTCTTTCATAGACGAGCTGAAGCAAGGCGTCTTTCATTGACGAGCTGAAGCAAGGAGTCTTTATATAAGAAATGAAGCAAGTTTGTAGAGCTTATACACGGGCTTAAGAAAGTCTTTATAGAAGAGCTGAAGAAAGTCCTTACAGAAGAAATGAAGAGTCTTTATATGCGAACTAAAGCAGGGCGTCTTTATAGGCGAGCTGAAGCAGGGCGTTTTTATAGACGAGTTTAAGCAGGAAGTCATTATAGACGAGCTGAAGCAGGGAGTCTTTATTGACGAGCTGAAGCGAGCTGAAGCAGGGAGTCTTTCATAGACGAGCTAAAGCAGTGAGTCTTTCATAGACGAGCTGAAGCAGGTAGTGTTTCGTAGACAAGCTGATGCAGGGAGTATTTCGTAGACGAGTTAATAGTCTTTCATAGACGAGCTGAAGATTGTTTTTAAAGATGAGCTGTATTGATTATTTTATAGATGAGCTGAATCAAGAAGTCTTTCATATAAAAGCTGAAGCGTGGAGTGATTCGAAGACGAGCTGAAACAGAGAATATTTCATAGACGAACTAAAGGGAGCCCTTCATAGACGAACTGAAGGGAGTCTTTAGTGACATGCTGAAGGAAGTTTTTCAGTGAGGATCTGAAAGGAGCTGAAGGACGTCTATAATAGACGTGGTGAAGGGAGCCTTTCAAAGACGAACATAAGGGAAGTTTTCTAGACGAGCTGAATGTAGTCTTTCATAGGCGAACTGAAACAGGATCTCTTTTACAGACAAGATTGAGCAAGAGCAAATAA
>NW_026881504.1:0-34964 GCF_032173495.1 Musca vetustissima | reverse complement strand
TTATAAATGCGACATGTACTTTTTTTACAATTTAACATCAACAGACATCCATAAATCGACTCAGAAACTGATTCTATGCATATTCTCAAAAGGAACCATGGGTCTATAAAAATGTCAGACTATTTTTCAATAATAATGCAATTAACCGGTGAAAAATAAGAGGAAATTTATTTTTGATGACATGAATTTTGAACCAATTAAACGGGAAAATCAATTAACAGTGTTTAATTATCCGTAATTTCGTATGCAATATTTTTTTGCCTCATCATGTGGTTCAATTAAGCGGGGAAACCTATTAACCGCAGGGTCAATTAACCGGAAAATACTGTATAACCTTTCGTGTGTCAAGTTTTCTTGAAATTGGTTCAGATGTACATATAGTTCCTATATGTACTTTCGCCCGATTTTAAATAAATGGTGTACTAAAGACCCATAGCTAGGCCGGTTGGCAAAACGTACTGAAATTAATATAAATTAATCTCGGGCAAGTTTCCTTGAAATCGGTTTAGATTCAGATATAGCATATATAATTCCATATATAATTTCGACCTATTCGTCTTGATTGTAAACCATATAATCAATGGGTGCTTGATTGATATTACATTTTAAACAGTGGACTTATAGATAAAGATCGCATTTTTATGTTCGTTCAATTTCATGTCAATGTTCCTTCGAAAAGACGACATCTGTAAATATACATATGTAGAATATCCCCAAAGTGGTGAAGGGTATCATATAGTCGGCCCAGTCCGACTTTACTACTTTCCTTACTGGTTTATTTTGAGTTTGTGCATTTATATAGTTTTTCGTAGCTTTTCCATCCGTAACAGACGGAACGTGAAACACGAGAGAACTCGTGGGAGTTGGGACGCGAAACACGAGAAAACTCGTAAGCGGTCCTTTTGTGTTAATATAGCACACGTTAAAAAAATGCGGCTCCAATATGCAGTTTAACAAATATGGCAGATCTAAACCAGTAAGGAAAGTAGTAAAGTCGGACTGGGCCGACTATATGATAGCTTCACCACTTTGGGTACATTCTACATATGTATCCTAACAGACGTCAAATTTTGTTATATATCTATATCTGAACCTATTCCAGGGAAACTTGCCGGAGACTAATTAATATTACCTCAGTACGTTGTGTCAATCGGCCTAGCTTTGGATCTATTCAGCTTAGAAACATCATTCTAGACTTGATTCAGTACCCTATACCAAAGTTCGTGCAAATCCAAAGATATAGAGGTACTTTGGTGCACCAATTACATAAAAATCGGACGAAAATATATATGCAAGCTATATCTAAATCTGAACCGATTTTCACGAAACTTTGCACAAATCATTCTAGTCTTAATTCAGTACGCTATGACAAATTGTTATTGGGATCTTGCAAATCGAATGATTTTCAGAGACTTTTACCTAAAATTGGATGAAAATATATATGGGAGCTATATCTAAATCTGAACCGATTTTCACGAAACTTTGCACACATCATTCTAGACTTAATTCAGTACGCTATGTCTAAATTTCATGGAAATCAAAAGATATATATATATCTAAATCTGAACCTAATTTTACGAAACTTAAAACACATCATTCTAGACCTTATTCATTACGCTGTGCCAAAATCGGACGAAAATATATGTAAAATCTGAACCGATTTTTTCCCAATTTCAATAGGGTTTGTCCTTGGGCCAAACAAATGAGCTGTGCCAAATTTCATCCAATTCGGATCATAAATGCAGCCTGTACTTTGTTTACAAGTTTACGTGGACACACAGATGGACGGACGGACATGCCTAAATCGTCTCAAAAAGTGATTCTATGCATATTCTCAATAGGAACCATTGGTCTATCTCGATTATTTTTGCCTGTTAGAAACATATGCACAAAGACATAATATAAGTATAAAAGGGATCTACGAAGGTATTCTATCCTTAGAAGTGCTATGAAGGACATCCATCCTTTTCTAAGAGTTACATCGAAGAACTTATATATATATATATATATGGAGGGTCCTGTAACAGTTGAAGGTCTAATATCTATGGAAATTAAATAAAATTGAATGTTGAAAGTAATGTCCAATAGCGAGAAAATGAAAAATAAAATTTACTGCAACAACTGTTACGTATACGAACACGCACGCACATACATGTCATGAGCAAGTGGACTATCAAAGAAATGACACACTAACAAAAAAGATCAGTTACCATTACTACAGTAATTCCAGAAACGATGATGCGCATAATCATAGAGTTTCGTTCGACTATTCGTTGGCTTGGTTGGTTATTTCGTGGAATGTAAATACTGATAAAAATTACATACATATAAACAGCTATAAATGATTGAATTTAAATCAGATAGATTTTTTTGTAGGACCTTTTAAATGCCTTGGTTGGTTTTTTCATAACTGTAGTTGTTTTTTGAATAATGTGCGAAGTGAATGCCGTTTTCTGTGTATGTTTTTTGCATTTTCAATATTTAAATCATACGAGTATTTTTCTTTTGTATATTTTACTATAATTAAATTGAGTTTTGGATAAAGTTTATAGTTTTTTTCTTTGGCATTTTGCATTCGTAACTCATTGATGTGGCATTAAATCGGTGAAATTATTTTTGGCTCAATAATCCGATTGAGATTTTACAGTTTATTGTAAATGTTTTTTTTTTAAATGTGCGAGTAAAATTAATTAATTGATTATTTAATTTAATAGTTTCAATAAAACACATTCAATTCAACTTAAAATTGAATAATACAATGAAAAGCTTTCCAAAGCGTTATTAGTTAGGATAAGATTTTTTTCTATGCTTATCATTTGCATTCCACATGGTTTCTCAGTTTCTTTAATTTAGGTTTTCCTCATTACTTTAACTTTCCCAGCTCATACAGCTATTTGTCCACATAATGCCAATTCAATTGTAACAGTTGTGTTTTGCCTAATTGAACTTCCATCAACAGGTTTCCTCAGAATTATTATGACCAGTGTTAATTTTTTTTGTCGGGAATCATGCGACGCTCAGATACAACTATGTAATGAAGGTGTGTAACTGACTAAGAGCTTATACAAACAACTATCAAGAACCCATAAGGAACCTGCATAATGCTTATTTGACTGATTGCTGAGGTCATTTAACAACGAATTAGACCATATCACGTGGCTTCAAGGGATATGGGCCACAAATTTAAACGTTGCCCAGAGAAGTACCACCTGACTCCGTCCTTAAAAATTTATTCATCGTCACTGGGTAGGGAATGTCCCTACCAAAGTGTTAGCAATATTGTTCCACTTTTTAGGGTGGATTCCATATTCCATTCCTTCTGAATCTCTGATTTGATTATTGTTCAGAAAATATTGAAATACATGCGAAGATTGGACTAAATAATGACCATTTGCATGGGAGCTATTAGAAAGTAGGTTATGTTTTGGAATAAACTCAATATAAAGGCGTTTAGGGATTTCATTCAAAGTCTCGTCACCTCATGTTGGTCATTTCTACTTGGTCTAACTAAATATCCCGCGTATTGTGTCTATTTTATTTGGGCGTTCTTGTCATTTTTGCTATTACTCTGAAAATGTTTGAAAACTTTCACAGCGAGTCAAGCAATAGTTTCATGTACATTTTGAAGGAATCATTGTAGGATACTTAAAAATTTTTGCTCAATGAAGTATATCGAGGAACGCGAATAAAATACCAAAGTATCGAAATTCAACTTTTGAACATTTCCATTTAGGTGGGTGGAGGATGTTTAATAAACAAGGAATTTCCTATATTTATTTAAATTATTTCAAGGAAAGGTTACAAACTTTCATTTGCCTCTTTAAATAAAAATATTTATTGAAAATTATTGCAAAATCCATTACTTGGTTCTCTGATAATGAATTGATAATTAAATATAAAAAGTTGAAGATTTCCTTCGAAGTGGAAGCTTATTGTATGCAACAGCGAAAGTTTGAAATGTTCGAGTTTTTTTGTGCGCTCTGCACTAAAACAAGTTTATTTCTGTGCAATTTCATTAATTGTGTTTTGCTTTCATCTCCTAGAAGGCAAAGTTTTTATATTTTTTTTTTTAATTCAATTGAATAATTGATTTTTAATTAAATTGAAAATCGAATGGCTTTAAAATACAGCTGCGTCTGGGAAAACATGAAGTTAAAACAATTGGAAAAATGCACATTGCAAACAGTTTTAGTTCATAGTGAGTTTTAGAGAAGAAGAATTTAATTTCCAAATGCGCCTAAATATATATGCAACAAGACCCTTAATCAGTATTTCAAACTTATGTCAAATTTAACAAATCCGAAAAGACTATTTGGTCCCTATTAGTATATAATTGATACAGTTTTCACAAACCACCTTCTCCACTCAAACACCCACATGAAAATTCGTGTTAAATGTCATTATTAGTTCTCACTATTCATCTTCCACAAATAATTACCACAAATATAAATAATCATAACGATAACAATCGCCATAATTTGTGTCTATAATCTTTAACACAAAGCCTGAGGTTACAAATCTAATGACATTGGTGTTATTACTATTGGTGTTGTAGCTGTTGTTGTTTTTGTTTCTAAACGAATTAACCGCATATTTATCGTAATACAATAAAAACAATTGATAATAATCACGAACACGATCATAAATTACAAATAATTGACAACGCCAATGATATTAACAATGGTAAACATTTTTTTTTTTTTGAGAATTCACAAAAAATAGAAAACAACTTTACGTTGATTTGAAATAAAATTTGTGATAATGTGTATTGTGAATTATTAAATTTGTGAGCATTTTATTATTGAAAATAAAAAAAATGCAGTAATTGTTGTAAAATTTTAAAATTTAATGTCCTCCATGAATGCAACATTATGTGAAAACATTTTTGACGTATATACTGTCGCTTGGCCATTAGAAGGCCTGGAACAGATATCAAACAACTAAAAACTTCGTTAATTTCGGCCGGGCCAAACAATTTATACCATCCAACACGTCGTGTGGAATCCAAATTTCTTACATCGGTTTGACCTTGATATGGGGAAAGTGGCATTACATTATGGTATGGTATGTTGTTCATGCTCTGAAAAAATAATGTTCCACATTACAGACACTCAAGTTGAAACTGAGAAGGAACTTCAACATACTGCAAATTAAACGTCACATTTTTGTCAGGGATATTTTAAATCAAAAATTTCTGCAAATAAGTTTTTTATTCGACAGAATTCTGATATGCACATTTTTCCACATTGATGCGAAAAGTCGTATAAAACCTTAATAATACTGAAAACGAGGCAGGACATTTATATACAAAGTTTGACTTCATCGAAAATTATCTTTTACCCCCCAATATCTCGGAATGCTAAATTACTTCGCCTACAAAGAGAATGATGCTAAAACCTTCAAAATACCGAAAGTGGATCGGTACCTTTATATATCTATACCAAAAGCAAACTGATATTAATAATTTTTTGGCAGGAAGATTTGACACCACATTGACGACACATTAAATTAAGGCATTTGTGGTTGAAAAACATGGCCAAATCTCCATAAAAACCAAATTATGGGTTGTAATATCATATGGTGTCTACCGGAATATTGAACCAATATTGATAATTGTAGGATTCCCTAGTTAGAGAACATTGCACATTGCACTAAAACTGGACATACGCCGTATTTTAAAGACGTAGGCATTTTGACTCAGGAAAATAATTATAAACGACGTTAAACCCTACATATTTTTACCGCTTCAGTTGATGGCAAGGTGAAATAAGCGCATTTTTTGCAGCACGGTTTTCTCGTAATCAGGTCTGGCTATGACGTATGCATACATGTGTCAGCTATTGGTTTTTGAAGGACTTTCGCTTGTTGCGAACAAGTAATAAATTACTGTTTTCGACCATTTGCATGGACAACTTGTCTGTACGACGGGTTTTTTTTAGTGGAACTCCTCCTAGATGGGTCAATGAAACTGGGATTATGGCTCTATACTTCTTCATTGTAGTTGATATTGAACTTCTGGGGTCATTATATTCATCAGACATCTCTCTTAGTGATATTTCAATCGTATAATCGCCAACAAGGAGTTTTTCTAATTGGCCACAATTCGTTTTAATAACCCCAACAAGAATTTATGACTTGTCATTTACATTTCGTGGTTTATGGCCATATATTATTTTTATACCCATCACCACACTGTGGTACAAGGTATTATGTCTTTGTGCATATGTTTGTAACAGGCATGCCCAAAGTGGTGAAGGGTATCATATAGTATGCCCAGTCCGACTTTACTACTTTCCTTACTGGTTTGTGGGCGGACATGCGCAAATCGACTCAGAAAGTGATTCTATGCATATTCTCAAAAGGAACCATGGATCTATCTCGATTCCTTTTGCCTGTTACAAACTTGTGCACAAATGCATAATACCCTGTACCACAGTGTGGTGAAGGGTATAAACATCCACTATATTTACCTAAATCTCACCCCATCAATCCTAACCTAACTCCACTAAAAATCTTCTAAAATTTATTTTCACAATTGAAAAATTTTACAAAAATTTAATTTTTATTTGATAGAAATGCACATCAGCTTAATTATTAATTAAAATATTTTAGCAAATAAGTTTTATTGCATTGTTTTACACACTCACAAACAAAGTCAATGAAATGCTTTATTTCTAATTTCATTTTGAATTGTTCGATTTTAATGGAAAATATTTGTAATTCCCACAAAAATCCCAAAAGTGAATGAGTGTAGCTATGAATTAGTAATTTTACAAATTTTAAAAATGTACGCTTTTAATAATAACTGTTTACTAGGATTGTCTGTCGGTATGTTTGTTTGTCCAGTCATGCTGAATTAACAAATAATTTATTTAATTTTCCTCAGCACAGATGTGAACGCTTTTTGCCACATTTAATTAACACAATAATTTTCTAATTTTAAAATATATTTCTCCCACCATACCATCCAATTGCCGGTAATATTACTCTCAATTGCCATTAGAAAATTGTTCATAATTAAGTCAAATATTTAATGAGTGAATGTGATTGGCATTTATGAATATTATATGATCTAGTTTCAGTCTGTTGTCAATTGATTTGATTAACTTCCATTTCAAAATATGTCACCTGTATAGCAAAATTAATTACCTGCATTTAGGTAAACAATTTTTAAATTATTCATGTAAATATTAATTCAACATTTTCTTCGGTAAACATTAACGATTAATATTAATATTGTAGAACTCTGAAATTTGGTATGCAGCTTTGTCAATGATAAGCAAATAAGAATGTGCGTGGAAATTAGTACTAAAGGTACTAAAATGTACTAAATACTATACTACAATGGAACAGGTAGTGATAGATAGCTGAAACTTGGTTCGTAGCTTAAGCTATTACAAATAGAATGATGTGCAAAAATATTTCATGGAAATTAGTACTAAAATGGTACTAAATAGTACTAAAACTTGTACTACGTCGAAACACTTGGAACTACAAGTCTATAAATTCTGTATGCAGATTTGCAAATGATAAACAGCTCAGAATGTGCGAACAATTTTGGAAATTAGTACTAAAAAGTACTAAATATTATACTATGTAACTTAAGCTATTACGAATAGAATGGTGGGCAAACATATTTTTTGAAATTAGTACTAGAATATATTCAACAGTTATAAAATGCCTAAATGTTAAACTTCGCATATAGCTTTAACTATTACAAATAGAATTTAATGCATAACATTTGGAAATTAGTGCTAAATAATAAAGTACAATAGAACTGGTATAAATAGAAATCCAGAATTTATGTTGTAGCTTACTCTATTGCAAATAGAATGCTATGCATAATTCTTTTAAACTTAGTAATATATACTGTAGCATAATGAAACCTGAGGGAATTGAAATTACAAATAATATGCTATACAGTAATCAATTTTTGGAATTAGTACTAAAATAGTACAAAATATTAAGTTATAATGGGAGAGATAAAGATTGAAATCGGAAATTTAGTCTGTAGCTGAAACTATTACAAATAGAGCGATATGCATAAATATATTTGGAAAATTATACTAAATATTATACAGCGAATGGTAAAAAATATAAATGTAAATTTAGAGTGCAAAAATGTCCAATGTCCTTAATACAAATAAGAGGCTTGGTTTATTGGAAATTCGTACTATATGAATAAATATAGCACCAAAAATACAAAATAATAAACATTTATACACAAATATTTTGTAGGGAAAAGTATTAAAAAGTCTGAAATTCGGCATGTAGTTTTGTATATTATAAAAACAATGCTTTTCGAGTACGAATGGAATACAAGTACTAAATATTGTGTACGGTAGAACGGATAAATATAGGAACTTATTATTAGATACTTATCTAGAACTATGTCAATAAACATTTATAGTTAGTAAAAATTACTAAATAGGAAACGAGGATATACTAAAAATACCGAAAAGTTTTTTCATTGGGGATTTTCTAACACGTAATGCACCAGAAATACTAAATTTCTGCAATTCTAATGCAAATCTTCGCTATAAAAGCATGTCTCTGCATAACAAATGATGATAATGGTACACAAGTACTAAAACTTACTACATGTTTTAAAAAACGTATTATGGTACTATTTGCATATGTACATCGGGAGGATCGAGAAAATAGTGCACATTCAGAAAATATAAAAATAAGTAAGTTGTACTCGATTTAGTATGATAGAAGCATCAACGTTTCTGTTCGGAAGAAATACGGAGTAAGATCAGAGATTCTGTATAAAAATAAACATTTATACATAAATATTTTCCAGAAATAAGTTCTAAAATGAACGAAAAAGTATAATACATAGTATAAGGCGGTACGAGTGGAAATTAAATTTGGTAAAAGGCTTTTTCTATGAAAAACAACAATTTTTAGACTTTTGTTTGGCATTGACATTTAAAGTACTAAATATTGTATACGACAGAACGAGTAGATGTAGAGTTTTTTTTTTTAATTTAATGGAAATTGCTTCCTTATAAAGGCAGGTCTCTGTATAACAAATGATGCGCTGTACAAAATATAAAATTACAATTTCGTGCTATATACAAGTGCCTTAACTTACTACTTTTTCCCATTACAGGAAGGAACAACATAATTTGAGAAACTTCCTATTTTTATTAGTCAATTTGTATTTAAATTGTTTCAAATTTAAACTTAATCCAAAAGTATATTGTGTAGCTAAATTAGTGTTTATTTATTTTAACTTTTAAAAGATCCGCTAACGACGTAGCGGGCCTATGCTAGTTCCTTATAAATGTCCAGTGATGTCCACGGCAATAATAAAACACACTTTTTGTTTTCGGGGGTTTTCAAACTTTATTTACAGCACTCAAACTTATAACGAAACTTTAACAGAGCAGACGATACTTCACAGAGAGGGACGTTACTTAACAACTGAGAGCACGATACTTTACAACTGAGCGTAACTTTTATAACTGAGACAACGATCTATGGTTACGACTTCTTTTATCTACTCGCTACTTCTTCTAGATTATTCTATTCTAGATAATTCTTATTCTAGTTTGTTCTTATGATTACTTATGTCAATATACATCACTATTCAAAGTAACGATTACTTACATATGCATCTTATTGTAATTGATGAACTTAGGTATCACTAAATAGATGAAATATATGTGTTGTTAATTGGATAATACACAATATTTAACACACAATCCAATAGAAATCTTAATTTCCGAATTTCCGGAATCCAGCCTAGTGTATCTAATATAGTACCCATAAGTACAAATTTCCAAAACTACATCCTTGGGGCATGGATAACAATAATTTCATTTTTAAATTTCATTGTTCCAGCTCAATCGGTTCACCTAAATCCACATTTGATATCATTTAGAACACATTTCCAAAGCTAGCTTTAAATTTCGAGATTCCAGCTCTATCGGTTCACTAAAATACACATTTGGTACCATTTAGTACTCATTAGTACAAATTTCCTTTTACATATCTACACTCTAACAGTAACCTTATTTCCAAATTTCAATGCTCCAGCTCTGACGGTTCACCCAATTTCACATTTGGTACACATTAGAACAACTTTCCAAAACTTCCTGCATATAGCAATCCTACACCCCAAAAGTGAGGTTCACCCAAATCCACATTTGGTACCATTTCGTACACTTTGGTACAAATTTCCAAAGCTTCCTAGATATCCCAATCCTACACCCCAACAGTGACCTCACACAATTCCACATTTGGTACGATTTTATACACATTGGTACAGATTTCCAAAGCTTCCTAGATAACCTAAACCTACACCCCAACAGTGACCTTAATTCCAAATTTTAAGATTCCAGCTCTATTGGTTCACCAAAAATTTAAATTGTACCAAAATTAGTACACATCAGTACGAATTTCCAAAACTTCCTATCCTACGCCCAAACACCATAAATATGTTCACCCAAAATTCAAAATGTACTAAATAAGTACGAATTTCCAAAACTACCTACATACCTAAATCCTACACCCCAACGGTAGTGCGAATTTCAAATTTCATGATTTCAGCTCTATCCGTTTACCCAAAATTCAAATTGTATCAAATTTAGTACTGTTTGGTACTTTTCGTATACATGAGTACACGCTTTTAAAACCCACGTCCTTATATCGAGCCTACTTCTCAATCTTAATTCGCATTCCAAATTTCAAGTTTTTAGCTCTATCCATTCACATGTTACCAAATTGTACAAAACTTAGTACCTTTTAGTATTTTTCGGATACTTATAGTTCGAATGTCCAAAAACCCTTTGCTATATCTATTCTACACTCCATCCGTGACCCTTATTTCAAATTCAAGACTTCTAGCTCTAACGGTTCGCCAACTACAAATGGGACCACATTTAGTACTTTTCGTACCGTTTCAGTACGCATTTCCAAAACTCAATAAATTCATTTTAAAACGTTGTTTTTTTAACTCTCTTAAATTTGAATATGCTCACCATTGCCCTATTAAAAATTATTTCCCATTATTTTCTTTACTAAGTTTTTGCCTACACAACTATGTTGTCAGGGTATTATAGCTTTGTGCCGCCCCAAGAGTTTGTAACGCGACGAAATATTGGTCCTAGACCCACCTTTATGTATACCGATCATCATATCTCGACTAGCTGAGTCGATTAAGACAAGTGTGTCCGTCCGTCCGTCTGTCCATTATAATTTGTAAACACGATACAGGCCACAGTTATGGACCAATCTTCACGAAATTTTGCATGTATGATGGGTTTTGGTCGATGACGACCCCTATTGTTTTTGGTAAAGATCGGTTAATATTTAGGGGATGAAATGGACCAAAAACTTTATTTTTGTCTGATTTTTTGATCGCTCCAGAGGCCGCAATTATGGCTCAAACGCCGCGAATTTTTGCATGGAGAAGGGGATCGGGCCAAAGAATAAGCATGCCTGTTTTGATAAAGATCGGTCAATATTTAGCGGGTCAAATGGACTCTGACTTTTGTGTGAAAAATGACAAAATTTGTATTCTATGGCATATATATTTACTCCTGGAGGATGTAGACCCCAGGAGTTGATAGCATATCCAAGAGGAGTGGTTGGCCTTTAAATTGATACCAAATATAGTGATGTATCTACTCAGATGTGGGAGTTACAGTCAAATATTTACAGGTGCTTACGTATTCAGATATTATTCAGTAACCCATTACCACATTAGAGGGAGAAATATCGCGCTGATGGCTTTGAAATTGTTCATGAGGTTCCAGTTATGGTCAAGAACAACGCCTATAATTTTCGGTGATGATAAGATTAAAATTTTGGGATGAAATGGACGGAGAATATAATTTTTTGTGTGTTTTCGAGTAGAGTATAATCCAAAAATCACAACACAACCCACCGTGAAGGTAATCTGGACAAGTAATTAGAAGGACTGTACTGAATATTCGAAAATAGTAAGGAAGAGGTGTTGTTAACCTCTAATCGGACAAGAGGGGGCAAATATCACGAAATATTACTCAGACTCGGAATAAACATCCTCAGAAGGTTAGAGTTCGTGGTAGTTGTGTAGGGTATCGTATGGTCGGCCCCGTCCGACTATACTGCTCCGCTCACTGGTTTTATTTATCGATGCAAGACATCTTCTCTTTGGTATTATCAAAATAAACTTGTACATTCTTGTACACTATTATCTTCAATAGCCTTCTACCACCAACCCTACCACCCATTAGAAAACACAATTACAACAACAAAATGTGTTAGTTATTAATCTCTTCTGTGCATCTCCAGATGACGTCATCTCTCCTGTCTCCACTTTAGTTCCCTTTGCACCGGGCGAAAAAAACAGATAATTGCAATGAGAACATTGTGTTCTCTTTCCCCCAATTGCAATTCTCCCACTCTCCCATTTTAATAATGTCATCAAATAATACCGTTTATTGTTTTTGTTGGACTCTATTATTGTTTTGCCCTTGAAATTGGAGTTAGTTTTCGCTCGTCTTTGTACGCGTTCGTGTGTTTGTCGTTTGGCTCCATTGTTTTGCATATTAAATCGCAATAATTACTTTATATTAATAACATATTTAATAATAGAGGATCATGTGAAATTCATGTTAAGTGTGGTGATGTAAATTGTAATTAATCTAAACAGTGCAAACAAATTCTTTTCTATACGATTTTGTGCTGTGAACAGTGAAGTCGCAATAATTTTTGGTAATTTGTATGTATGTACAGTGAGTGTAGAGATGAAGAAGAACAAAAAATACCTTAAGGAGAGTATTATTTACATAAATGCAAATAGAGAAAAAAAGGGAAAGGAGGTTGTTGATGAAATTATTTGGAAATGTGAGACTACCAACAACAAAATCTTTCTCACTGAATATTGTTGTTATTGTTAACTGGTAAATGAAGTTGATAAAAGGAGAGTTAGTTTTCGGGAGTGTGTCGTTGCAAATACAATTGTTTCATGCATCGGCGAATGTTCAATATACAGTAGCAACACCTACACCTACATTTGCATTTGTTATTTTTTTTTCGTGAATGGAGCATCGGTATCCGCGTCGGAAAATGTTTAATTATTAAATGATTAAACTTTAATTCAAAGACATGGGTGATTGGGGTGGCACAACAAAAAAGCTTTTCGAAGTATGGAGTAGTTTGACAAGGTTTTTACAATGTCCATGTATGTTAACTCCAATCGAATACATGAATATGTTAATGGTAAGTTTATATTATTCTGTAATAATGTTTTATATACCCTTCACCACACTGCGGTACAGGCTATTATGTCTTTGTGCATATGTTTGTAATAGGCAAAAGGAAACTGCATGGACATGGACGCATTGTTCCATTTGAAAATATGCATAGAACCACTTCCGTCTGTGTCTCTGTCCATGGTAAATTGTGAACAAAGTAGAGGTCACATTTCTGATCCGAATTGGATGGAATTTGGCACAGCTCATTTGTTTGGCCTATGGACTAACCCCATTGAAATTGAAAAATCGACTCAGATTTAGATAAAGCTCCCATGCATAGTTTCGTCCGATTTTAGGTTAGGACAATTGTCGCAAAATTTTGCATAGCGTATTGAAGTTATTATAACCTAACGTGTGTAAAGTTTCGTTGAAATCAGTTCAAATTTCAATATACCTCCCATATATAGCTTCGTCTGATTTTAGGTAAATGGTGCATCATAGACCCAAAAATTTTGCACAGCGTACTGAATTCAGTCCAGATTAATGTCTGTGCAGTTTTTTTTAAAGTCGGTTCAGATTTAGATACAGCTTCCATATGTAGTTTAGTCCGATTTTAGGTAAATGGTGCACCAAACCCACAAGGTTTGTCCAATTGAGTTTGATGTCTATGATTTTTTTTTTTTTTTTTTTTTTAAATCACTTCAGATTTAGATAAAGCTCCCACACATAATTTAGATAGATTTCATACAAATATTAGGTTGAAGGAAAATAAATCCACTTTTTTTGCGACAAAAAAAAATATTTTGCTGTTTTGTGCAGAGCTCCGATTTGCTCGATTTTACTCGCGAGTGAAAAATACTCCCGAGTGGGAGTAAGTAAAGAGTACGAGTTTTTTAGGGAGTATACTCTCCACTCTTTTATTTAGTTTGGGAGTGCTCGCGAATACTGCTTGTTGAAGAAAAAGAGTGTGAGTCAAAATGTTCGAAAAAGAGTAAGAGTTCACTCTAAGAGTGAAATCGAGTGGACAAATAAATTTGGTTGTTTGGTTATTTGTTTGTGTGTAGTAGCAAAATTTTTTTTGATGTTGATCTTTTGTGTGCTTTGGGGAGATAGATCATGTCCAAAAAACATAAAAGGACATTGATTATTTTGTTACATTTTATTTTTGTTTGTTTATTGAAAATGTTTACACATGTGAGGTACAAATAAAAATCTTATATGAAATGACTTACATAAAGAGAACGCAGAAAACGAGCTTGTTGATGCATGCTTTCCCAGCAGTACTGCAAACCAAACATCACAAAACAAACAAACAATGCACACAAACAACATCAAGTAAAACAACGGTATCACAAATAAAAAAATAAATAAATATAAAAGAGTACTTGGCAAGAGTGTAATCTGCTCGATTTCGAGCGTATTTCACTCCCACTCGAAAACGAGCAAAGCACTTGCGCTCTTATTTGAGTGGCAGAGAAAAATAGAGTATACTATATTTACTTTTTCTACTCGCAGGAGTACTCCCGCTCGAATTCGAGCGAGTTTCACTCTTTACTCGAATTCGAGCGAGCATTTCGGAGCTCTGGTTTTGTGTTTAGTTAGAGTTTGTGGTCTGGAAATCCCGTCCCGGGATTTTCCACTTTTTTTGACATTGATTTTCCCGGGATTTCCCGGGAAAACGGAAAATTGCATTTCTAAATAAATATTAATACGGAATTAAAAATTTCAACGCTTAAGGCATGAACAGAATGGATGCGTTGATCCATCCGTCGTATTATTTGTTATTGATAATATAACAACTACAAGGGGAGATTTTAATGTGTGTATAAGTGGAAGTTGCTCATTTTAAAACCGATTTATATAATAGACAAGTTCGAAATTCGGAAAATGATTGAAGAAAAACTGCTGGAATTATGTTTTGAAACCGACCTTGTAGCAATTGATTCAGATAGGGCGAACCTGATGAGAAAATTTATTCTGAATATCCTATTGAAGGGTTATTTTGCATTTAAATTATTGTTGATGCTGTCTTGAAAACATTGTAAGATCAACAAACTTCCATCGACCATTCAATTCCACAGATATTACAAAAAGAAATAAGTGACCTGATTTAAAATTTATATCTAAACTAAAATTTTTAGGAGACCCCGATAGTTTGGGAAATACGGATGTGTCAAAAAAGACGCAAAGGTGTATACAGAAAATATTTAAGTTTTCAATGAAGTGGAATCTGGTCATCTAGTAGTGATGAAGATACCCCAAAGGTATACATGTTTTGAGACATGAAACCTTGTCACAGTAGTTTTTTTTTTAAAGAAATAAGCTTTATATTAAGTGAGTAAAAGTTCATAAAATGTGGAAGAATATTTTCAATTGCTGGACATTTTGGCATCAACATAAGACACAATATATCAATCAACCTGTTGAATGCACAAATTAAAAATTCTTCATATATTTGTTAATGTGTAAGAATAGTTCTTACTATAATGTTTTGTCAAAAACATACTAAGGAGATTATATACATACTGGAAGGGGATTATTTATTATGAGTTGCTTCATATGGCCAAACGCTAAATTCTGATCTCGAATGTCAACAACTGGACCTTTTGAAGACAACAATTGACCAGAAACGGCCAGAATTGGACAACAGGAGAGGTGTCGTGTTCCACCAGGACAAAGTTAGGCCATATACATCTACAGTGTATGGCAAATTATTTCTTTACGAGCGATTATTTCTTTAATGATAAAAAATTGATTTCTAAGTAGGATTGCGAAAATCGACTATTAAAGTTTTTTTGCAAATAGAGAGCAGGGCTTCTATGAGGCATTATGAAGTTATCTTTACAATGGCAAGAAATCATACAAGAAAACGGTGCATTTTGGCCGAAATCGTACATTCCGAAGCCTATTAAAAACACTAAAAATCCGTCCGTCTTTTGATCTTTAGGTACTATTTTTCAAATTCGGCAATTTGGGCGTCATACTTCTGCTAGTCCGACGACGTTTTCAGTGTTTGTTTCTGATGCCATCATTTATAAATATTTGTGACATTGGTTGTATCTGATTCCCATTTATCGTATCTCCCACAGCCTTCCACTTATTATTCATATATCCCTGATCAGCGATTTGAAATATTTTATTATTCATTTGTAAAAAAAAATAAAAAAAACTTATTTCCTTCCTTTTCAGCACAATTTAATTAATCCTTTCCTTGAATGTTTTTGTTGTCAATATTTAATTGCTTTTGATGGCAGGAACAAAAAAAAAAAAAAAATGAATCATAAAATTTCATTGCACACATATGGTGCTTTGAGGCATGACTGGAAATCCTGTGTCATTTCGTTCATTTTTTGTTTTACAAACAAAAAAAAAAAAAACTAAATTTTTCTACATAAAAATAACTGGTCGCCATTGTTTAAAAAATTTGAAAGCAATTTCATTCAACGGTTTTTTTTTTTGTTTTAGTATTTGTCAAATGCAATGTTGATGGCTGGCGTTTTTTTTTTCGTATGAAACGGATATGGTTGTTATGGCTAAAAAATGTTGGCTTATCAAAATTTTGAGCGGCGTTTTTTTTTTGATAGCTTTGATTTTAAATGTTGAAATTCAGAAATTCATGGGTATAGAGACGTCTGAATATACAGTAGAACTTCCATAATTCGTAATTCAAGGGACCAGCAAATTTTTACGAATTATTGCAGATTATGAATTATTGAGATTACGAATTAACGAGGTTAAAATAAAAAAATACGAATTATCGAGGTTTTTTCATTTATTGAAATATTTCAATTCATATAGCTTAAATAAGTACACTTGATTTAAAAACTAAAATAAATGAAATTAAACATGAAAAAAAGTCAGTGATAAAAGGTTGATTAAGGCTATTTTCTCGTATTTTCTATATGTATTAAATAGTTAAAAAAAATGATTCGTCAACAGCATGGTTCGATAAAAAAGACCGTAGTTTTTGAATTGATGATTTAGGATCTTTTTGTGTCACAACTTCTTCGCAATTGCCAACATCATCGTCATCACTTTCTTCATTTTCGACTGAAGCTTGTTCCAAAATATCGTTATCTCCCAGATTTCCAGTAGCACCAACGTCATTATCAACATTTACGTATTCTTCAAAGGTAACGACATTCTCGGAATTAAAAGGAATACGTTGGAATTCGCTATTGATATTTACAATCGGTTCATCGGACACATTGTAGATCAAATCCTTAACAAAACTGCAAGCTCGGAAGCAATTTTGAATACACGATTGGCTTATGTTCATCCAAGCTTTATAAGCCATTAGCATATATGTATGTAGTGTAAATACAAATTCTCTTTTCTCATCTATACAACTTACTAGGTTTGTAACCATATCTTCGCGGTATAATGTTTTAAAAATTTTAATTATACCCTTATCCAAAGGCTGCAGGACGGAAGTAGTGTTAGGCGGTAAGAACTCTACCTTAATATAACTAAGATCGGAGTACCTGTTGTGTGCAGTGCAATTGTCAACGAATAAAACAATTTTTCTGTTTTGACTCTTCATGCTATTGTCCAACATTTGAAGCCATTCGTTAAATATTTCAGTTGTCATCCAAGCTTTTTTATTGTACCGGTATTCTACTTGGAAAGTTCTCATGTTCTTAAAGCACGTGGGCTTTGTTGAATTTCCAATTGTCCTTGGCCTTGTCCATTAATAATTGGGCCTGAAACTGGCAAATTAGACTCTCGGCATTGTCTAAACCATAAAACTAAAGCCCTTTCTACATCGTGATACTCTGGTAATTTTTGCCGTTTTTTTTGTCCTTTGAGTCATTTAGGTGATTAAACCTAAACTTAAAATCTTGTTTTCTTTTTTATTTACAACCACACACATAATTTACATATCCATCTGTATATTACAAAGAAAAATTAGTCAATATTTAAATTTGTATTGCGTTGTTGTTGTTGCTGCTGTTGTTCTCCACTGGCCTAAAACTAAAAACTTTTGACCACAATGACATGGACAAGCCTAATTGTTGCTATTTTGATGTTCTAACCACAAAACTAAGTTTTGTTGCAATTAAATGTTTTTCACAATTTATGGCCAGCAACAACAAAAACAACACTCCAATACAATTTATGTGTATGTGCATGGCAACCCCCGCCTCATAACACCAACATCTAAACAAATGTTTCGACATAATGTTGACATTGTGTTGAACAACAAAACCGACCAACCAACAATGACACTTTCGTTTTATATAATAATATCAACCCATTATATGAATATTATGAAATTAACACATTTTGTGAAAATTTTCAAATTTAACCCACAACCGAATTTGGTTAGCCAACAAATGCCATCAAAAAGTTTATATCTTGTGATCATCTTCGTCATGGGTAATTAGCCAAAAATTACCAAAGACAACAAACTAATTTTATTGGGATTATTGTGCAATTTTTTTATGGTAAGGATATTAATATTTAAATGGAATTTGTTGGGTAAAATTTAAATAACAAAAAAAATTGTCCTTGAAAAAATATTCTTTAAAAAATCCACGCCTTGTTATGACCCTTGAAAAAATATTCTTTAAAAAATCCACGCCTTGTTATGACCCTTGAAAAAATATTCTTTAAAAAATCCACGCCTTGTTATGACCCTTGAAAAAATATTCTTTAAAAAATCCACGCCTTGTTATGACCCTTGAAAAAATATTCTTTAAAAAATCCACGCCTTGTTATGACCCTTGAAAAAATATTCTTTAAAAAATCCACGCCTTGTTATGACCCTTGAAAAAATATTCTTTAAAAAATCCACGCCTTGTTATGACCCTTGAAAAAATATTCTTTAAAAAATCCACGCCTTGTTATGACCCTTGAAAAAATATTCTTTAAAAAATCCACGCCTTGTTATGACCCTTGAAAAAATATTCTTTAAAAAATCCACGCCTTGTTATGACCCTTGAAAAAATATTCTTTAAAAAATCCACGCCTTGTTATGACCCTTGAAAAAATATTCTTTAAAAAATCCACGCCTTGTTATGACCCTTGAAAAAATATTCTTTAAAAAATCCACGCCTTGTTATGACCCTTGAAAAAATATTCTTTAAAAAATCCACGCCTTGTTATGACCCTTGAAAAAATATTCTTTAAAAAATCCACGCCTTGTATTGGTCCCTAAAATTATTCTTTAAAAATCATCGCCTTGTCTAGGTCCCTAAAATTATTCTTTAAAAATCCACGCCTTGTCTAGGTCCCTAAAATTATTCTTTAAAAAAATTCCAGGCGCGTCGGTCTTTTGCGCATCTCATCCAATGCGAAAAACCATTTTCGGCGATGTTGTCTTGTTGTCGTGGCCTTCACCTTCTGCGCGAACCATCAGCTGGTTAGTTTTTATATGCCTTCTGGGCTGGGACATATTCATCCATACTCACAAAATGACCTAGCCAACGTAGTCGTTGCAGCTCAATACGTCTAACAATGTCGATGTCCGAGAATGGCTGGTACAACTCATGGTTCATTCGACGGCGATATTCACCTTCAACGCAGGTCGGCCCATAGATCTTTCGGAGAATTTTTCTCTCACACACTCCAAGAGCTTCCTCATCTGCTTGGGTAAGTACCCATGCGTCAGATCCATATAATAGCACGGGTAGTGTCAGCGTCTTGTAGAGTGTGAGAGAGTTGTAACGCCGCGAAATATTGGTCCTAGACCCACCTTTTAGTATACCGATAGTCATATCTCGACTAGCTGAGTCGATCTAGACATGTGTGTCCGTCCGTCCATTATAATTTGTAAACACGATACAGGCCACAGTCATGGACCAATCTTTACGAAATTTTGCATGTAGGATAGGTTGTGACCAATGAAGACCCCTATTGTTTTTGGAAAAGATCGGTTAATATTTAGGGGATGAAATGGACCAAAAACTTTATTTTTGTCGGTTTTTCTGGTCGCTCCAGAGGCCGCAATTATGGCCCAAACACCGCGAATTTTTGCCTGGAGAAGGGGATCGGGCCAGAGAATAAGCATGCATGAGTTGATAAAGATCGGTCAATATTTAGCGGGTCAAATGGACCCTGACTTTTGTGTGAAAAATGACAAAATTTGTATTCTATAGCGTATATATTTACTCCTGAAGGACATAGACCCAAGAAGTTGATAGTATATCCAAGAGGAGTGGTTCACCTTTAAATTGATACCAATTATTTATTCGTATGTACTCGGATGTGGGAGTTACACGTAAATATTTCAGGAGCTTACGTATTCATATATTATTTAGTAACATTTTGGGATAAAGTGGACCCAAAACTAATTTTTTGTATTTTTTCGAGTTAATCTATAGGCCACAAGCCGAAAATCACAACATAACACACGGTGAAGTGAATCTGGACAAGTAATTAGAAGGGCTGTACAGAATATTGGAATATTCGGAAAATATGTCAGTGTAAGGAAGATGTGCTGTTGATCTCTAATCGGTCAAGAGGGTGCAAATATCACGAAATATTGATCAGGCTCGAAATAAATATACGCAAAAGTTAGAGTTCCGTGGTAGTTGTGTAGGGTATCATATGGTCGGCCCCGTCCGACTATACTGCTCCGCTCACTGGTTTATAAACTGATTTTTTACCATATTTTCGAAAAATGGGTGTGTTTTTCTGATGCTCAAATATTTGAATATTCAAATTAACGGTTATTATAAAAGTGTTTATTTTGGTTGCTGTGGATTTAAAAACTAGGATTCGCTTTAGTTTGTATGTATGTAGATATCATATGGTGTATACAGTCGTCCACACTTGTAGTACTTAGTTCATCAAATTTGTAAAACAAATTTTGAAATTAGTGGAGCAGAAAAAAAATTTTAAAAAAGGTTAGCTCTAATTTTTTTTATTTTAGTGGTGAAAAGTGTGTTATTTAAGGAATAAAAAAAATTAGCTGTGGAGTCCTGCGGTCCTAAGAGTTATTTAACTTTTTTGGTGACCACCGTATGAAAAAATATGGCATATTCACGAAATGGTTAGAAGCGAATGGTCAAATATGTTATGTATACAATTAAATAAGTTATTGGGGTCAAATAGGAAGGAGAAAATGGATTCAGAACATAGTAATAATACAATATTTTACATAAAATATGCAATTAAGTGGTAAAAACGTTATTCGAAGCGGAGATATGGGAGAATTGGTTTTAAAGTATAGCCTTTAAATAAATTTTCAGTCAGTTTGAAGATTATACTTATTTATCAGATCATTTGAGACATAATCTTATAATCTTAATTTAGAGGTCGCACATGAATTACCTTTGTGGAAGGTTCATACAGAAAAATATTAGTTCATGGCATGGGATACGCAAAGTGCAGTACAATACCTTTTGAGCGACTTTCACAAGATGCTAACAAGTCATGCCAACAAATAATTAGTAGCAGCCCGAACTTTTGTTAAAGTCGAGTTAAATAAGGATTTTATTTAGTATTTTATATTACAATCCGATCTTGTAATATCCTTAAACAGCCATAAAGTAAAGGCCCGAGATTATAATGTGAATGATACTAAATCGTACATTTGGGAAGACAATATTATATATGTATATATATATATATGTGTGTTTTGAAAATGTTGTGAATGATAAAAAAGTAATTTATTAGTTTATTTTAGTTTATTTTTTATATTATAATAAAACTAACAAAACTAAAACTACTATACTTAATTTAGCTGCATATAACGATTTTATAGTACAGAAAGTTAAATTTTTAGGGACTTTTTGTGTGGTAGGTACCTGAAACATTACAACACGTATTACTGTCTTCGTCCAAATTACATCAAATTTGGGCGAAGACAGTGAAAATTTTCATGGAATTTGGATGAATATAAAAAATTTTTAGGTCCAAAAATCGGATTTTTCAAGACCCTTTGTTTGGGAGGTATATCAAATCTTGGTCCGGTCTACCCAGTTTTTGGTCCGTTGCTTTATAGGCATAAGTAAATGTAAATTGCCAATTTTCAATGAATTTGGTTGAATATTAAAGATTTTATAGCCCAAAGTAATAAAATTTTCAAGACCCTTTGTATGGGAGGTATATCAAATCTTGGTCCGATCTACCCAGTTTTTGGTCAGTAAATTTTCATTGAATTTGTTTGAATATTAAAGATTTTATAGGCCAAAGAGGGTGACATTCTCAAGACCCAATATATGGGAGGTATACCAAATCTTGGTCCGACCTATCCAATTTTTTGCTCTTTAGGCCAATAATAAGCACATGTACCAAATTTCATTAACTTACGATAACTCCTTCTATTTTTGGCCGCTGTTTATATGAACTCGCGACATAGTGCATGGCCTTGCTTTTGAGTTGTTTGCTCAGACCATCGGTTGGTGATCACTATCCTTCTCCGAATTTCAAAATTGATGTCATTCGTTTTATTTATGGCGGTATCAAGGTATATAAAATCTTTCACTATCTTAAAACCGTAGTTCTCAAGTTCCAGAGTTGGTCCGAGTCTACTGGACGTCTTGCGCGTTGATACCATCAGCTTGGTCTTCTCGCCGTTTACTGACAGACTCCTTTTCAATTTTTTCAAAGGTGGCTGTTACCGCTATCAATGTTCGACCCATTATGTTGATGTCATCGGCGTAGGCGAGAAACATGTGTTGTTTGGTGTACAGAGTGCCATTTCTGTTCACTCTTGCATAACGTATGTCCTTTTCCAGCAGGATGTTAAAAAGATCACACGACAAACTATCGCCTTGTCTGAATCCTCGTTCGGTATAAAAGGGCTCGGAAAGGTTCTTTCCGACTTAAACTGCTGATCTTGTGCCTGTTACATTTATCCTGCATAGCCGTATTTATTTTGCAGGAATGCCGAACACAGACATGGCTTTATACGCATCTGAACGGATAGGGCTGTCGAATGCGACTTTAAAGTCGACGAATAGGTGGAATGTGTCGATGTGTTTTTCGTGGGTTTTTCGAGGATTTGGCGCAGATTGAAAACCTGGTCAATGGTGGATTTGCCAGGTTTGAAGCCACATTGTTATGGTCCAATAATGTCATTGACCATTGGATTCAGTCGTTCACGCAGTACGCTGGATAGCACTTTATATGCGATGGGAAGGAGACTTATTCCTCTATAGTTGGTACATATCGTCTTGTCTCCTTTTTTGTGCACGGTACACAGATTGCTGAAATTCCAATCATTGGGCATGCAGTCTTCTAGCCAAATTGTACTAATCACCTGGTGCATGCTCCTTACGTCTTGTAACCCATCGGCACCTGCTGCTTTATTGTTCTTGAGCCGATTGATTTCTATTCTGACCTTATCTTGGCTAGGTGGTATACAATCTACGCCGTCATCTATTATTGGTTCTGGTGTATTCTCTCCACCGCTACTATTTTTTCAAAATTCCCCTTTCAGATTCTCAGCACGCTGTCTGTATCTGTAATCAGGTTAGGTGTTTTACCCGTTGGTAGAATTTTCGGACTTCATTCTGACTCCTGTACATCTCGATTTGCTCACGCTTACGATTTTCTTGTTCTTTCTTCTTTTTTCTGAAAATATGTTTCTCCTCTCTCCTTCTCACCGATAGTTCTCCATCACATTCCGTGTTGCTACTGTTGGGCAACCCTGCACCCAATACGCTGCGTTTTTCACATCAGTAACATTGCGACACTCCTGATCGTACCATGGGTTTCTGATGGTGGTTTTTGGTACCCAAGTGTTGCTTTTGATGCGGTATGTAGGGAGTGGGCAATTCTCTGCCATTGTGCTTCTATATTATTATCGGGACAAGGGGTGCTTTCGTCAAGCATTAGGGCAAGTTGAGCGGAGTAGGCTTCTGCTATCTGTTGTATTTGCAGCTTTTCAACATCAAATTTCCGTGTTACAGTAGATCGCATTAAGATTAGTGCGAACCTTGGCTGCTACAAGGTAGTGGTCCGAATCGATATTCGCTCCTCGAATCGATCGAACGTCTAATGCACAGGATGAATGCTTTTCGTCTATCACAACATGGTCAATTTGATTTCTCAGTGCTTGATCAGGAGAAATCCAGATGGCCTTGTTTATATCGAGATGCTTGAATCTGGTGCTGCTAACTACCATGTTTTTTGCTGCCGCTGAGACAATCAACCTTATGCCGTTGTCTGATGTTTCTTCATGAAGGCTGAATTTTCCGACGGTTGGGCCAAACATATTTTCCCTTCCGATTTTTGCATAAAAATCTCCCAGCAGAATTTTAATGTCATGGCCAGTGCAACAGTCATATGCTGTTTCTGGGCGCTCGTAAAATATGTCTTAGGTCTGTTCATCTTTATCTTCGGTCGGAGCATGGGCGCAAATGAGACTGATGTAGATGAACTTCGCTTTTATACGGATTATAGTAATTCGCTCATCTACTGGAGTGAACCTGGTGACGAGGTATTTTATTCTCCTGTTAACCATAAATCCGCCGCCAAATTCATGACTCGTTTCATGGCAGCAATAATACAAGGCGTAATCATCTGCTTTACTTACGCCAGTCCCTTTCCATCGCATTTCCTGAAAGGCAATAAAATTGGTTTTGTACTTCTTGAGTACATAAACCAAAGCGAACACTGCGTCTGTTCTGTACAACGTGCACACATTCCAAGTGCAGATTCGCAGATCGTGGTCCTTTATACGTTTGAGGGGGTCGTCAACATTTGGTTTTCTTTTTCTTTGCTTTTTCATAGTAGGTTGGGTTTTCCGAGTGTGGGCAACTAACCCGACGCCTCAACCCATTTTTTTCTAGTTCTTATGGGTGAACTCATGGTACATATTAGCTCACTATTCCATCGGGTGTGAAAATAGCTCCCCAGGTGACATTGCGGGAGGTCAGTGTCCACAATTGAGATGAGGTCCTTGGAAAAAGTTTTGTAAAAAATCCAGCTCCTCTATTAGTCTTACCCACAAAATTACCTTCCTAATTTATGATTTCCTTAATTACATTTTATGTAATTAATGAAACAAAAGTATTTCCCTTTTAAACATTCTTATTTCGTGTGTGGTCACATTGACTTTAATCAAAGACTCAATTTTGGAGAGAATCAATTCCCCCCAAAGTGATATTCCAATTATTTTTCTCCCCAATGAATTTACTTAACATTGGCGTGCAATTGAAATATGGAAATCGTCTTAATTAACTTTTAAGCAATTCAAATACTATTGATGAAGAGTATGTGTATGAGTACGAGTGAGTGTGTTTGTGTGAAAGTGTGTAATTTAGGTAGGCCACAGAACAGACACACGCAAATATACTCGCAAACCCAAGCACACACTAATTTTGTGATTTAATTTACAAATGAAGGCCAAAAGAGTGTATGTGTGTGTGTGTGTTTATGTGGCTGCAATTATCTACAAATTTGGCAAATATAACATTAATGTTAAACATACCACTAAATTATATGTGTATGCACACACACACAGCCATAAACACACACAATAGGTGTATAACACATAGACCATTGAGATAGTCATAATAAAAATTAACCACAAAATACATATTATTATTACTTTTATGGCAAAAATATTTTCTAATTATATTATTCAAAAGGTTCATTGCCCTGGATTGCGATGAAAATACAGCAGAGACCCTTCGGGGTTGAATTATTGGTGTAAATTCATTAAAACATTATTCAGTAAGGAAAGTAGTAAAGTCGGACGGGGCCGACTATATGATACCCTTCACCACTATGGGTATATTAAACAAATATCCAAATCTGAACCAATTTAAACAAAGATGAACCAATATATCGAAATATATGTAGGGACTTTGGTGCATCATTTACCTTAAATCGGACTAAAATATATATGTGGTAGCTATATATAAATCTAAACCGATTTCAACGACACATGTCAGAGATAAATTTATATTAATTTCAGTACATTGTACAAACTGTGCGCCAATCGGACAAACTTTGGGTTTTTAGTGCAAAACTTACATGAAATCGGAGGAAAATATATATGGGAGCTATATCTAAATCTGAACCGATTTTCACGAAACTTAACACACACCATTCTAACCTTAATTCAGTACGCCGTGCAAAATTTCGTACAAATCGCAAGATATATAGGGACTTTAGTGCACCATTTACATAAAATCGGGCGAAAATATATATGGGAGCTATATATAAATCTGAACCGATTTTCAGGAAATTAACCACACATCATTCTAGACCTAATTAATTACGCTGTGCCAAAATTCGTGCAAATCAAATCATTTTCAGGGACTTTGGTGCACCATTTATATTAAATCGGACGAAACTATATATGAGAGCTATATCTAAATCTTAACCGATTTTCACGATACTTAACACACATCACTCTAGGCCTAATTCAATACGTTAAGCCAAATTTCTTGCAAATCGAAAGATGTATTGGAACTTTGGTACACCATTTGTATTAAATCGGACGAAAATATATATGGGAGCTATATCTAAATCTGAACCGATGTTCACGATACTTAACACACATCACTCTAGGCCTAATTCATTACACTATGCCAAATTTCGTGCAAATCGTAAGATATATAGCGACTTTGTTGCACCATTTACATTAAATCGGACGAAAATAAATATGGGAGCTATATCTAAATCTGAACCTATTTCGTCTATTTTCAATATGGTTCGTCCTTGGGCCAAATAAATGATCTGTGCCGTATTTCATCCAATTTGAATCATAAATGCGACCTGTACTTTGTTTACAATTTAACATGGACAGACAGACAAACAGACGGACGGACATGCATAAATCGACTCAGAAAGTGATTCTATGCATATTATTAAATGGAACCATATGTCTATCTCGTTTCCTTTTGCCTGTTACAAACATATGCACAAAGACATAATACCCTGTACCATAGTGTGATGAAGGGTATAACTAGAATATGCCCTCTACTTCGTTAGCGAATGTAAGTAATATTTAAACATTTATTAACATATTATTTTATTTTCACAGAAAACGTCATATGTCAGAAAAAACAATCCACACATTAATATCGACCATACATTAAATTTATTTACCATTTAGTACCAAATTTCATGATTCGAGCTTTATAGGTTAACACAAATTCAAATTTAACCAAATTTAGTTCCATTCAGCACACAAATTTTCCACAAGTACCTTCCTCAACCATCCAACAACACCCTGCATATCCTGCATACCCCGATCCTACACCCGCACAATGATTCCAAATCCAGACTTCAGGATTCCAACTCTATTGGTTCACCCACAGTAGTACGAATTACCAAAACTTCCAACTTAACCCAAACCTACACGCCCACAGTGATCCTAAATTCAAGTTTTAGGATTTCAACTCTATCGGTTCATCCAAAATTCAAATTGTACCAAATTTGGTACACAGTAGTACGAATTTCCAAAACTTCCTTCTTAACCCAAACCTTCACCCCACAGTGAACCTAAATCCAAGTTTCAGGATTCCAACTCTATCGGTTCACTCACAATTCAAATTGTACCAAATTTAGTACACATTAGTACCAATTTCCAAAACTTCCTAGATACCCCAATCCTACAGCGGTTCACCCACGATTCAAATTGTACCAAATTTAGTACACAGTAGTACGAATTTCCAAAACCTCCTTCTTATCCAAAACTAACACCCACACAGTGATCCTAAATCAAAATTTCATGACTTCGACTCTATCGCTTCACCCACAATTTTAATTGTACCAAATTTAGTACACATTAGTACAAATTTCTAAAACTTCCTACATATCTCAATCTTACACCTCAACCGTGATCTTGACTCCAAATTTCATGATTCTAGCTCTATGGGTTCACCTAAAATTCAGATTTCAGATTTCGATATTGCTGATTTCGATATTGCACCAAACTTGTAATGTTTGTTTGATTAACACGAAATTTTGCACAACGTATCATTGTGACTTGAGTGACGTTATTGCGTTTTGTTGAAGTTGGCACAGCCATAGCTTCCATATGTATTTCGAACGGGTGCCTGATTGAATTTAAATTTTAATAGTGCGTGTACAAATTTTGCTATAAATCGTTTTCCATAAATTTGTCCCATGGTACGCAAACTACTCTAAATCTGCCCGAATGAAATTAAATTTATCAAAGGTTGCAGAAAGACATGAGCATGTTACTTCTAGGGAACAGTGACACGCAATTGTAAGGGTACATATATACAATATACCCAAAGTGGTGAAGGTTATCATATAGTCATATACTTTCATTACTGGTTTTTGTCAATAAATCCACGCCTGTGTTGGATGCTTGTTACAGAACGGTTGTTCCATAAGCAGAACTTAAAAAAGATTTTAAAGCGCGTCGGTCTTGTGTGCAAGTCCACCAATTTGGAAGACCACGTTCCAAGATGTTGTTTTCTACTTGGTCTTTCCATCTAATTCGTGGCCTGCCCCTTCTTTGGGAACCATCAGTAGGCTCATTTTTATATGCCTTTTGAGCTGGGGCATCTTCATTCATCCGCACAACATGGCCTAGCCACCGTAGTCGGTGCAACTCAATACGACTGACTATGTCGATGTCCGCATATAAATTGTAGAGCTCGTGGTTCATTCGACGCCGATATTCACCGTCGACGCTGATCGGCCCGTAGATCTTTCGGAGAATTTTTCTCTCAAACACCCCAAGCGCTGCCTCATCTTCTGATCCATATAATAGCACGGGTAGTATCAGCGGGAGGTGGCCTTGTTTCTAAACTGCTTACTTAGACCATAGTAAGCATTCCTTCTCCGAATTTGCAAAACTGGTGTCATTCGTTGTATTCATGGCGGTACCAAGGTATATAAAGTCTTTAACTACCTCGAAGCTGTAGTTCTCAAGTTCCACAGTTGGTCTGAGTCTACTGGACGTCTTGCGCGTTTATACCATCAGCTTGGTCTTCTCGCCGTTTACTGCCAGACCCACTTTGGCAGACTCCTTTTCAATTTGTTCAAAGGTGACTGTTACCGCTCGCAATGTTCGACAAAATATGTTTTAATAAATCCACGTCTTGAAAGAATTTGTTTTATTAAATCCACGCCTTGAAAAAATATTTTTTAATAAATCCACTCCTGCCTTGGAAAAATTATCTGCAAATATCATCCTCTTCCAAGTAAAAAGCATTGATATCCTTTTAAGTCTAATTCAAACTTTACCTATATACGTAATTCTAATTAGATTTTTAAAATCCCTTTGAAACACTCACGTACAATAACAACTTCCACACAACTGCCAGCAACGTGTTGCTCATCTCCACTCAACTATACACAGATAATTTCCTGTAATCATGTATCCTTATTGCAAAATAAAATCCTTCCTTCACACAGCTCATTTGTGTTGTCATTTTGTTAACGTATTGTTAATATTATTATTAGTGTTGTTGTTGCTGTTCTTTTTTGTATGCTAATGTTGTTCAGCAACAATCACATGCATGTAGTAATTAACATACTCCAGAGAGGGGGGTGACAGGGAATTGAGGGGAATGATATTAAAATACAATACAACTACAGTGACACGTTTTAAATACCGAACACAATCACAAAAATATGCAAACAATAAAAGTGTAATACAAATACCCACACATACACGCACGCACACATATTTACCTCTAGATTTCCTTAGACTCTAAGGCTTAGAGTCAGCACACGATTTGTGTATATGTGTGTGTGTGTTCACGATTTTGTATATAAACAAACAAGCAACCAAAACATAGTATCCTTGAAAAAGAACTTAAGTGCGTGTTTCCATCTTGTTGCGAGTATGTGTGAGTGCGTGTGTGTGTGAGTATGCATGCGGCACTTGATGACTGCCTCTCATTCTTTATTTGCAATTGCATGTCTGTCTATTTTTCAACTTTTCACATATCCCAGTGCATTATTGCCCTCACCGTATATGTGTCTGTCTGTGTGCGTGCATTGCTCCTTTGCCTTCTCCAGTCGTCGTCGTTGTCGTCTAATAATAAAATGTACACACATTTATTATTAAATCACTTATTGTTGTCAACAATGTGTCAAGTACTACGCATGTTCTACAACATTTGCTTTTGTTGCTCCTGCTGTTGTTGATGATTGCTGTTGTTGTTGTTTTTTGTGTGTTGTGTCAACAACATTGTTGTCAGCGTCTATTGCTGTAGTCTGGCCATGTTGAACGTATGTAGATACATTCTGTGTGTGGATGTTCGTTTTTTGTTTTCTTTTGGGGGGCGCAAAATATCTGCTAACATTTGGAAAAAAATAATTCTGACAGTCGAAAAACTAGGGGGAAGTCAAACACACACACACACTATAAACAAAAGACAATAAAATAGGGACTCGAAACTAGGATTGTCTTTAAAAAAACACCAACGGCATGACAACACTTTGTAGGACTTGTTACAAGTTTTGTGTAAACACCAACAGTTTTTATTCCAATTTCAAATTAAATGGGGAGAAAAATGAAATTCGTTTTTTACAAAAAAAAAAAAAAAAAAAAAAAAAATCTACAAAAAAGAAAAATTTGAACTAGATTAATTTAAAGGATATAACACATGCACAACAATGTTTATCATACAAAAGGAGGAGGGGGGAATTTTTTTTTAAATTCACGCCTTGAATGTTCTTTGAAAAAATATTCTTTTTAAAATCCAAGCCTTGAATGGTCCTTGAAAAAATATTCTTTTTAAAATCCAAGCCTTGAATGGTCCTTGAAAAAATATTCTTTTTAAAATCCACGCCTTGGATGGTCCTTGAAAAGATATTCTTTTTAAAATCCACGCCTTGAATGGTCCTTGAAAAAATATTCTTTTTAAAATCCACGCCTTGAATGGTCTTGAAAAAATATTCTTTTTAAAATCCACGCCTTGAATGGTCCTTGAAAAATATTCTTTTTAAAATCCACGCCTTAAAATGTCCTTGAAAAAATATTATTTTTAAAATCCACGCCTTAAAATGTCCTTGAAAATATATTCTTTTTAAAATCCACGCCTTGAATGGTCCTTGAAAAAATATTTTTAAAAATATTCAAAAATCGTTTTTAATAAATCCACGCCTTGTGTGAGTCCTTTTCAAAAATGTTTTTTAATAAATTCACGCCTCGTGTGAGTCCTTTTCAAAAATCTTCTTTTATAAATCCACGCCTTTTGTGAGTCCTTTTCAAAAATCTTTTTTAATAAATTCACGCCTTGTGTGAGTCCTTTTCAAAAATCTTTTTTAATAAATCCACGCCTTGTGTGAGTCCTTTTCAAAAATCTTTTTTAATAAATCCACGCCTTGTGTGAGTCCTTTTCAAAAATCTTTTTTAATAAATCCACGCCTTGTGTGAGTCCTTGAAAAAGTTGATTTACCTGCTTTGTCCGATTAATATTAATTCTTCATCCGTTTGTTTGGGCGAAATGACTGTTTGGGATTTATGTTTTATCGTCCTTTTCAAATTTCTAAGTAAAATCCTTTATTTCACAATTTTTTGGCATATTCAAGAGATACCAAGCCAGCCGATTGTAACCGACATTTAATGCAAATGCCAATTTATTGGGAGCTTATCTCTTTTAAATGTTCATGACAACCATAACTTTTCATTTTCATTGTAAGGACGAATTTAGTTTGGGAACAGGCACACACACACGCAAAAAACATCTACGGGTTTACAATTCCCCCCAACATACGTACAACGTGTGTATGGCTGTGAATGTTGTAGGTTGGGTGAGTGGCCTTTTGGAATAGAATATCATCATAAGTTTTAATATTCTATGTCTGTAATTGATTTGATAACTCCACTCACAGCCATTCCAGGCTAACCCAACTAACGCCGCCACACACAAGGGCTCTGAGGGCAATGGCTCCGCTTTACTCAGTTCAGCTGTGTTAAGTGAATTTGTCGATGTGTGTGTGTGTGTGTTCGGATGTGTGTAGTAGATTATGTAAACGATAATGACTGTTTGGTCATTATGTCGTTAAGACACCCTCAACATGTAATTATGCACTTTATGTCCTGTTTGCTATTCTTTGACACATTTCCGAGCAGTCGAGCAGTGAAAGTGACTGAATTAGGTTGGTAATACTGCAGGAAAGTTTATGTCCGAGTTAGATGACCTTTTTTATAGGCAACAAGGATTAAAGTGAAGGGCTTAAAACTGTTTAAACGATAATGGATGAGTGGCAGGGAAATAGAGATATGAGCAATGATAGTTTTTCTTTGAGAATAAAAGGATAATTAAATATCACATTTCAAATCATTGAAAAATATTATTTAATAAATCCACGCCTCAGTTGGCCCTTTAAAAATATTGTTTAATAAATCCACGCCTCTTATAGTCCTTGAAAAAATATTGTTTAATAAATCCACGTCTCTTATAGTCCTTGAAAAACATTCATCCATAAATCCATCCCTAAGTAAGTCCTTGAAAAAATATTATTAAAAAATCCACAATTATTTCTGGGATGATTTTTAAAAATAGTCTTAAAAACTCATTCATATTATGATGCTGCTATTTTGAAAGAATATATTTCCAAGGATTTATTAAAGAATATTTTTGAAAAGGACTCACACAAGGCGTGGATTTATTAAAGAATATATTTCCAAGGACTATAAGAGGCGTGGATTTATTAAAGAATATATTTCCAAGGACTATAAGAGGCGTGGATTTATTAAAGAATATATTTCCAAGGACTATAAGAGGCGTGGATTTATTAAAGAATATATTTGCAAGGACTATAAAAGGCGTGGATTTATTAAAGAATATATTTGCAAGGACTATAAGAGGCGTGGATTTATTAAAGAATATATTTGCAAGGACTATAAAAGGCGTGGATTTATTAAAGAATATTTTTGAAAAGGACTTACACAAGGCGTGGATTTATTAAAGAATATTTTTGAAAAGGACTCACACAGGCCTGGATTTATTAAAGAATATTTTTCAAGGGCCAACAGAGGCGTGGATTTATTAAAGAATATTTTTGAAAGGGCCAACTGAGGCGTGGATTTATTAAAGAATATTTTTGAAAAGGACTCACACAAGGCGTGGATTTATTAAAGAATATTTTTGAAAAGGACTCACACAAGGCGTGGATTTATTAAAGAATATTTTTGAAAAGGACTCACACAAGGCGTGGATTTATTAAAGAATATTTTTGAAAAGGACTCATACAAGGCGTGGATTTATTAAAGAATATTTTTGAAAAGGACTTATACAAGGCGTGGATTTATTAAAGAATATTTTTGAAAAGGACTCACACAAGGCGTGGATTTATTAAAGAATATTTTTGAAAAGGACTCACACAAGGCGTGGATTTATTAAAGAATATTTTTGAAGGGCCAACTGAGGCGTGGATTTATTAAAGAATATTTTTGAAAAGGACTCACACAAGGCGTGGATTTCTTTAAGGCAAACCATGTGTTTGAAAATTTCTCATCATCCAAAAATGTTCTTTTGTAAAAAATAGGTCAAAAGAAAAGGGGATTACTAACATTCTGTTACAGTATTCCCGCGAAGCAGACAAAAAAATGTAATTATCTGAAATGAAAGCAAAGAATAGAAGAGACTGTTAAAATGTTAAAGAGTACCAAAAGAAAAGCGAAAAACAACAATGACATGATTGAGGTTAAGTCTTTATTTTGTTCTTTACATTTTAACGGTGACCAAAACAAAAAACAAAGAGGATACTCTACACAAGATGAAGAAGAGAAACAATGTAACACTAAAGAGGGAGGGTAGAATTAAGTGGTTTCCGTTATCGTTAAAAGTGGAGATGAGAAGAATTTAATACATAGTCCATTTTAAAATGAACAAGAAGTGACTATTTTTTATAATTAAGGATGTAATTGCAATTGGTCTCTATTCAGACCAATTGGTCCACATATGGACCTGTGGTCTCTATACAGACAAATTGGTCTCTATACAGACCAATTGGTCTCTATACAGACCAATTGGTCTATATAAAGACCTGTGGTCTCTATACAGACCAATTGGTCTATATAAAGACCTGTGGTCTCTATACAGACCAATATGGTCTATATAAAGACCTGTGGTCTCTATACAGACCAATATGGTCTATATAAAGACCTGTGGTCTCTATACAGACCAATATGGTCTATATAAAGACCTGTGGTCTCTATACAGACCAATATGGTCTATATAAAGACCTGTGGTCTCTATACAGACCAATATGGTCTATATAAAGACCTGTGGTCTCTATACAGACCAATATGGTCTATATAAAGACCTGTGGTCTCTATACAGACCAATATGGTCTATATAAAGACCTGTGGTCTCTATACATATAAAGACCAATATGGTCTATATAAAGACCTGTGGTCTCTATACAGACCAATATGGTCTATATAAAGACCTGTGGTCTCTATACAGACCAATATGGTCTATATAAAGACCTGTGGTCTCTATACAGACCAATATGGTCTATATAAAGACCTGTGGTCTCTATACAGACCAATATGGTCTATATAAAGACCTGTGGTCTCTATACAGACCAATATGGTCTATATAAAGACCTGTGGTCTCTATACAGACCAATATGGTCTATATAAAGACCTGTGGTCTCTATACAGACCAATATGGTCTATATAAAGACCTGTGGTCTCTATACAGACCAATATGGTCTATATAAAGACCTGTGGTCTCTATACAGACCAATATGGTCTATATAAAGACCTGTGGTCTCTATACAGACCAATATGGTCTATATAAAGACCTGTGGTCTCTATACAGACCAATATGGTCGATATAAAGACCTGTGGTCTCTATACAGACCAATATGGTCGATATAAAGACCTGTGGTCTCTATACAGACCAATATGGTCTATATAAA